>NC_068296.1:43354224-43417958 GCF_025860055.1 Xyrauchen texanus
TTTTTTCTCCAAAGTGTTTTTATTAAACATCTTATCAAACACAAGATACACTTTACAATACATTTTCTTTTTATGTTAACCAACCCACCCAAGAACAATACCCACCTGTTGCACCAATATACATTAAATAAAAAAAATAAAAAAAACATCATTAACATGTTGTAGAGAAGAGAGCACAAGTATATTACTCCTCTGAGATTGAGATTAGAGAGGGATCCACCTTCCTAATTTGGTCCAGGACCAGTTGCCAGATATCAAAAAATTTATAGGCACAGCCTGCTGTAGTGTACCTTATTTTTTCCATGGTCAGATTGTATAAAAGATCAATGAGCCACATTTTAAAAGTTGGAGGGGATTTGTCTTTCCATTTAAGCAGTATCCGCCGTCGAGCTAAAAGAGTAGTAAATGCTATGAGGCTTTTGTTGTTTTGATTTAAGTGAAGATGCTGCGGTACAATGCCGAATACAGAGATCATAGCATCAGGCTCTATGACTGTCCCCAATGTGTCGGAAATAAATTTAAATACAGACTTCCAAAAATGTTCAAGTTTTGGACAAAGCCAAAACATGTGAGACAGAGTGCCTGGTTCGGCTTCACATCTATCACAGTGAGGATCTGTGTCTAATTTAAATTTTTCCAGTTTTACTTTAGACCAATGCAATCTATGAACAACTTTAAATTGAATCACTCGATGTCTTTGACATATTGAAGATGAATGAATATTTTTCAATATAAATTCCCATACATCCTCAGAGATTCCTATAGCCAGTTCCTCTTCCCACACTCTTTTCACATGAGCCAGAGGTCCCATATTATGAGTATTCATTGTACTATAGATTTTACCAATGACCCCCTTGGAGTATGGGTTCACTTTTAGAACAGTCTCAAGAAGTGACTCAGGTGGTAATGAGGGGAAGTGACTAACAGATGATGCGACAAAACTGCGAAGTTGAAGATATTTAAAGAAGTGCGTGTTGGGAATTTAGAATTTAGTTTTCACTTGCTGAAAGGTTGCAAAAGTGCCTTCAATATACATATCCTTTAGTACCCTAAAACCATTTACATACCAGGCATAAAAAGAATCATCTGTAATAGAAGGCGTAAACATGTGATTTCTTACTATGGGAGCATAGACTGATACATTGTTAAGTGAAAAATGTCTTCTAAACTGTCCCCATATTTTGAAGGAGTGCTTAACCACTATTGGATGAGGTGATGGCAATGTTGAGCAGAGTAATGCATGCAAAGAAGCAGGATGGCATGACAAATTCTCAAGGGACAGCCACTTAGGACCACCAGTATGCGAATTAAACCAGTATAACATAGAACGAGCATTGGCTGCCCAATAATAGTACTGAAAATTGGGTAATGATAGTCCTCCATGCTCTCGATGTCGCTGCAGAACACTTTTACGGATGCGTGCATTTTTCCCATTCCATATAAAAGCTGATATCAGCTTGTCTATCAGTAGGAAAAACGATTTGGTTAAAAATATCGGGATACACTGAAACAAATATAGAAATGTAGGTAGGATGTTCATCTTGATGGTGTTTATCCTGCCTCCTAGTGATAGCGGTAATGTACCCCAACGCTCAAGGTCTTGTTTTATAGAATCTATCAATGGAACAAAATTTGTTTTATAGAGGTTCTTGTAATTATTAGTAACCCATATACCTAAATACTTAAATTTGTCTTTACTCAATTTAAATGGTAAGGAGTTAAATGTAATAAGTCTGGCTGCAGTGTTAATCGGCATAAGTTCACTTTTTTGCATGTTTATTTTATATCCTGATATTTTCCCAAAACTACCAAGTAATGACAGTAGATGAGGCAGGGTCTTAAGCGGCTCAGACACAAACAAGAGGGTGTCATCCGCATAAAGGGACACTTTATGTTCGGATTCACCCCTCAATATACCTTTAATGGTATTGTCGGACCGTATTGCCACTGCCAGGGGCTCAATCATCTGTGCAAATAATGAGGGGGATAATGGGCAACCCTGTCTAGTCCCACGGCCCAATTGGAAAAAGGATGATTGTGGCAGCGGGGGCGTGGTCAAGCGCCCGTCTGGGAGAGGAAAGCGGTAAGGGCGCTTACACTTGAGCTAAATTATGCCTAACACCTGTCTCTAATTCCAGTGAGCACGAGGAGAGCGGCATAAAAGCAGACTCCGAGCCTCCAGTCGAGAGAGAGAGCTCAAAAAGCAACTCAGTGTGCCATATGTTTGAGTCTGTGCTATTTGTAAGACAGCAATTAAAAAGCCTACCTTCAGTGATTTGAACCCCGTTTCCTGTGTCCTCCTTGAACATCCTTCCTGTAACGTTGCTACACTGGTGCCGAAACCCGGGAATTTTTACTTTCCAAGCATGGAGCAAAGTCGCCCCATAGAGTCCTCCCAGCTGGCAGAAGTCCTCCAGTCCCTTGCGACGCTGCATCAAGGCCACCAGCAATCCCTGCTTGAGCTCCGGCAGGACCAAGATCGTCGGTTTTTCGAGATCATGAAGTTAGAGAAGTCCGATCGCCTGTTCGCATTTGCTCAACGGCTCCGGGACGCCTGTCGGCGGTGGCTGCTCACGGGGGACCGCGACGTCGAGGGAGTCATCGATCAGGTGGTGCTGGAACAATTCGCGCAACGGCTGCCCAGGAGAACGGCGGAGTGGGTCCAGTGCCACCGCCCAGCGTCGCTGGAGGAAGCTGTTCGGCTGGCGGAGGACCATTTGGCGGCAATCCTGAGGGCGGACGAGCCTTCTTCTTCTCTCTCTCTTGCCCCTTCCCTTGTGTCTCCACCCCCCTCCTCCCCCTCCCCTGTGTTTTCTCATTCGGGCTTGAGCATACCGGATTCCGGTAAGGATCAGGGGGGGGGGTATTTACCAAGCTTTGCTGGATACCGGCTGCAATCAGACCACCATCCACCAACGCTTGGTTCAACCCGGGGCTTTGGGTTTAGCTAAACTGGTGAGGGTGAGGTGTGTGCATGGGGATGTTCACAAGTATCCCATGGTGACTTTGGCGATTAAATTCAGGGGAAGAAACCATAGTGTGGAGGCAGCGGTTAGTTCCCGCCTCACCCATCCGCTAATCTTGGGTACTGATTGGCTGAATTGTAAAGATATTTTAGAGGGTATTTGTGCGGATGGGTCCTGCATAAAGAGGTGTGCGGTGTGCGATGCTCTGGCAGGGGAGGCGGAGCCGGGGCCGTCCTCGGCTGCTCGGAATGACGAGGGAAGGGGCGAGGTGGCCACCCCTCCTCTCAGGGAATTCCCTGAGGGGGACTTCCCTCTAGAGAAGTCGCGGGACAAAACCCTTAAACATGCTCTTGACCAAGTGAGAGTAATTGATGGTCAACAGCTCCGGCCGGGCATCGCCATTGCATACCCATATTTTGCCATGATTAGAGATCGGTTATATAGAGTGACGCAGGATGCTCAAACAAAGGAGGAAGTGACACAATTATTGATCCCACGGAGCCGCCGGGAAATGGTTTTCCAGGCGGCTCACTATAATCCTATGGCCGGTCACCTAGGGGAACGGAAAACACTTCTCCGTCTAATAGCCCGTTTCTGTTGGCCGGGCATTGGCGGTGACATCCACAGGTGGTCTGCGGTGTGCCGTGAATGTCAGCTGGTAAACCCACCGGCCACCCCAAAAGCGCCATTGCATCCTCTACCATTAATCGAGATCCCCTTCGAAAGAATTGGGATGGACCTCGTCGGGCCATTAGAACGGTCAGCACGCGGACATCGCTTCGTGTTAGTCCTAGTGGATTACGCGACGCGATATCCGGAAGCAGTGCCTCTGAGCAACATCTCCGCACGTAGTGTTGCAGGGGCACTCTTCAAGATAATCTCCCGGGTGGGGATTCCGAAAGAAATCCTCACCGATCAAGGCACGACTTTTATGTCACGAACACTTCGCAAACTTTATGAGCTCTTGGGCATTAAATCGATTCGCACTAGCGTTTACCATCTGAAGACTGATGGCCTAGTGGAACGGTTTAATAAAACGCTCAAGAACATGATTCGTAAATTCGTACACGATGATGCTAGTAATTGGGATAAGTGGCTAGACCCCCTGTTATTTGCAGTACGAGAGGTCCCCCAAGCCTCCACAGGGTTCTCCCCGTTTGAGCTGCTGTACGGGCGACGCCCACGCGGTGTCCTTGACGTCATCCGCGAAGCTTGGGAGGAGGGACCTTCTAATAGCAAAAATGAAATTCAGTTCGTTCTCGATCTTAGAGCAAAACTCCACACACTGGGGCGACTAACACAGGAGAATTTGCTCCAAGCTCAAGAACGCCAACGCCGGCTGTATGACAGGGGTGCTCGGCTACGGGAATTTGCACCGGGAGATAAGGTACTCGTATTACTCCCAACATCGAGCTCTAAATTACTCCCCAAGTGGCAAGGACCCTTTGAGGCGAGTGGGGGATCTCGATTATGAAGTTAAACGTGCCGATAGAGGGGGCGCACGTCAAATTTATCACCTCAACCTCCTGAAATTGTGGAGGGAGGAGGCGGCCTCTGTGACGTTGGCCACGGTAGTTCGGAGCTCAGACCGGAGGTAAACAAAAACTGCAATCTTAACACTCCGGTTACTTGTGGAGACCACCTCTCACCGCGTCAACTCACAGAGGTTTCCAAATTACAAAAGGAATTTGCGGATGTGTTTTCCCCTCTACCGGGCCGTACAGACATCATACAGCACCACATCGAGACCGAGCTGGGCGTGGTGGTGCGTTGCCGCCCCTATCGCTTACCCGAACATAAAAAGAAAATAGTACGGGAGGAATTAGATGCGATGCTTGATATGGGCGTAATAGAGGAATCCCACAGTGATTGGTCCAGCCCATTTGTTCTTGTTCCCAAGTGTGATGGGTCTGTTCGATTCTGTATGGATTACAGAAAAGTCAACGCGGTGTCTAAATTTGACGTGTATCCAATGCCCCTTGTTGATGAACTGCTCGATCGGTTAGGTACTGCTCGATTTTAGTCGACCTTAGATTTAACAAAGGGTTATTGGCAGATCCCCTTGACACCAATGTCCCGTGAGAAAACAGGCCGCTGCCTATTTAGATGATATTATCATTTATAGCAATGATTGACAGCGGCACATGCAACATCTGAGGGCCGTCCTGAAATCGCTGCAGCGGGCGGGGCTCACGGCAAACCCTAAGAAGTGCGCGATTGGGCGTGTGGAGGTACGGTATCTGGGGTTCCACTTGGGGCATGGCCAGGTGCGTCCCCAAATTGACAAAACCGCGGCGATTGCGACTTGCCCTAGACCCAAGACCAAAAAGGGGGTGAGGCAATTCCTGGGGCTGGCTGGCTATTATAGGAGGTTTGTGCCTAATTATTTGGACGTCACCAGCCCGCTGACTGACCTCACTAAAAAGGGGGCTCCAGATCCGGTCCAATGGTCGGAGCAGTGCCAACAGGCGTTTATGCAGATTAAAGCTGCACTTTGTGGGGGGCCGCTTCTTCATGCACCTGATTTCTCTCTCCCTTTTGTATTACAGACGGACGCTTCAGACAGAGGGTTGGGGGCCGTACTCTTGCAGGTGGTGGAGGGGGAGGAGCGCCCGGTGCTGTACATTAGCCGTAAGCTCTCCTTAAGGGAGACTAAGTACAGCACCGTGGAAAAGGAGTGTTTGGCCATCAAGTGGGCGGTCCTCACCCTCCGTTACTACCTGCTGGGGTGGGCCTTCACCCTCTGCTCGGATCACGCCCCACTGCAGTGGCTCCATCGCATGAAAGATACTAACGCCCGGATCACCTGTTGGTATCTGGCCCTCCAGCCCTTTAAATTCAAGGTGGTCCACAGACCGGGGGTGCAGATGGCTGTCGCCGACTTTCTCTCCAGAAATGGGGGGGGAGTGATAGACAGGCCGGATGGCGGCCCCGGCCTGAGTCGGGCGGTGGGGGTATGTGGCAGTGGGGCGTGGTCAAGCGCCCGTCTGGGAGAGGAAAGCGGTAAGAGCGCTTACACTTGAGCTAAATTATGCCTAACACCTGTCTCTAATTCCAGTGAGCACGAGGAGAGCGGCATAAAAGCAGACTCCGAGCCTCCAGTCGAGAGAGAGAGCCCAAAAAGCAACTCAGTGTGCCATATGTTTGAGTCTGTGCTATTTGTAAGACAGCAATTAAAAAGCCTACCTTCAGTGATTTGAACCCCGTTTCCTGTGTCCTCCTTGACCATCCTTCCTGTAACATTGCTACAATGATATATTATTATTTGTCCGAATTGCTGCTACAGGAGAGGAATATAAAACATTAATCCACGAAATGAATTTGGCACCAAAGCCAAATTTCTTCAATGTATAGAAGAGGTAGTCCCATTCCAACCCATCAAATGCTTTTTCAGCATCAAGTGACAGAAGCACCTCAGGTATATCGGGTGGAGTGGTACAATGGAGGACATTCAAAAGTTTGCGTATATTATAGAATGAATAGCGATTTTTGATAAAGCCAGTCTGGTCATCAGACACTATTGAAGGTATAACAATCTCTAATCGACATGCTAAAAGTTTGGCAAATATTTTACTATCAACGTTTAACAATGAAATAGGTCGGTATGAGCTACAATCTAATTTACTTTTACCCTTTTTATGAATTAAAGAAATAACTGCTTGTCTCATGGTTTCTGGAAACGACCCTGAGATGGAGGACTCATCATAGACAGCGAGTAAGATAGGGGAAAGTTCTGAGGAGAATTTCTTGAAAAATTAGCTCGGAAAGCCATCTGGCCCGGCGATTTTCCACTTTGCATGGTTGCAATTGCTTTCAATATTTCGGCCTTTGAAAATGGTCTTTCCAAATCTGAGGCATATTGTTCATCAATAGTGGGTAGAGTAAATTTGCTAAAGAATGAATCAAACAGTACCTCATTTCTACTGGATTCAGATGTATATAATTGCGAATAATACTACATAAATCTATTATTAATCTCTAATGGATCAGTTAATTTTTTGTCGTGTCCATCAATAATTTTGAGGAGTGACTGGTCGACACTTTGTTGCCGTAATTGATGAGCTAAGATTTTTCCTATTTTTTCTCCGTGTTCATAAGACTTGTGTCTGGATTTATTCAAAAGGTTCTCAATAAGTTTCGTAGACAACAGATTGAATTCTGTTTGAAGAGCCAGTCGTTCCTTAAATAAATCAACTCATGGTGAGAGTGAGAGAACCCCATCGATTTGCAGGATATCACTTTCTATCTTTTTAAGCCTTTCCTGTTGTTTTTTCTTTACACAGGCACTATACGATATGATATGGCCTCTGAGATAAGCTTTTAACGTTTCCCAGATTAGACAGTAGGACACCCCTGGGGTCCGGTTATGCTCTAAAAACTCATGTATTTCCTTAGAAATAAATTTAACAAACTCTGTATCCGAGAGAAGTAATGTATTAAATCGCCACGGCCGATATCCACTGCTTATAGTCGGCAAGTTTAAAGTAATTAACAGCGGTGCATGGTCTGATATCAATATTGCCTGGTATTCACATTTACTGACTAGTGAACGTAAACTATTATCAACAAAAAATAATCGATCACGAGAATATGTTTTGTGAACCGGTGAATAGAAGGAGTAGCATCTGCGCCCAGGATTCTGAAAGCGCCAAACATCAGTTATTCCATAAGTTTTAAGAAGCTGATTAAGTACTACTGTTGAGCGAGTTAGTTGCATGGTTTTAGGTAAAATACGATCCAGTGAGGGCGACAGTACACAATTAATATCTCCTCCTAATATGACATGATGCGTATCTATATCAGGTATTCGAGAGAAGAGGCTGGTAAAAAATGCACTATCATCCCAGTTAGGTGCGTACACATTCGCTAGAACTACTGGGGTACTGTTCAGTCTACCCAGCAGAGTCGGTATCTACTTTTGACACTACAAACGGGATAGTCTTTTTGATCAAAATAGCCGTTCCCCTAGATTTAGAATGAAAAATAGAGTGAAAAATGTGTCCCACCCATCCCCCTCTAAGTCTAAAATGGTCAGATGTGTTCAAATGGGTTTCTTGCAGGAAGGCAATATCTGCATTCAACTCCTTAAGGTGTGAGAGTACTTTTCGACGTTTCACTGGGTGATTTAAAGATTTAACATTCCAACTAACCAAGTTTATCTGGCAAGTACCTGATACATCAATGTGAGCGTTCATTTATATTAGTGTTAAGTATTTATAAATTGTAGTAATACGGATCCAGCTTAAGTAACATTTGTGCCACGTAACCAGAAGAGAGTCCCTCCACTAATCCAGAGTTAGCAAAACAAAAAACAGAAGCAATCAATTTGGTGCAACAGTAACTTCCCCGTTCACCAGCTAGAACATGGTGAAAAAATAACCCCTTGCAAATAACAAATCCACACATAAAGTGCTTTTTTAAAAAGCTCTAGCTATGCAGCTTGCTCTGCACAGATATGTTAAAATATATTTTAATATAACCCCAGTATTTCAAATTAAATATAAAAATAAAGGAAGAGTGGTGCTTTTTATCTTCTAGTAGACCTTAAAAAATGTAAAATGTTTTTACAGCAAAATGTTGTCCTTAACATATGCCATGGCTGCCGCTGCATCTTGAAACTGCCTATCTGTCCCGTTATACGTAATCCGAAATCGGGCTGGATGTAGGAGACCATAGCAGACCCCCTCTTGTCCTCGAAGTAATTTACGGACCTCGTTAAATGCCGATCTGGCGCGGGCTACACTCGGTGGATAATCAGGAAAGATGAGAATGGTTGAGCCGTTGTGTTGTAGCGGGCCGGATTCCCGTGCGAGGCGGAGGATTTCGACACAATCTTGATAGTAGTGTAATTTTGCTATAATCGCTCTTGGTTTACCATCCATCCGCTCAGCCTGTAAAGTCGCGGTGGGATCTGTCAATCAGCGCGTCTTTATCCATTTTAAGGACTTTTTAATCAGCTTTGAAACAGAAGCAGGGGTGCTGGAGCCATCTTCCTCAGCTACATTCAAAATACGGATATTTGACCTCCGCATTCGACCTTCCATGTCCAAACATTTCTCCTGTAGATTTTGAACATTTTCCTCCAGCTTAGCGACAGAGTTTTGTAGCTCCGTGATATCATCCGAGCATCCTGAGAGTCCTCTTTCCATGTCCGACACAGTTGTTCTAATCACTTCCAGGTCTGACCGAAAAGCCGATGTGTTGTTAGCTATCTCCTGTCTAACTGCTTGTAGCTCCGATCTAACTCCCTCAAACTCTTTAGCCATGATTGACTTTAACTCGGTTTGGAAGAGCATGGTCATCTCCGTTTTTATAGAGGACAATAACTCTTCCTTCATCTCCTTCATCATATCTATCTGTTCTCCACTTTGCTGAGCTTGTTCAGTAATCTCGGGTGTTGTGTTAGCGTTACTAACGCTCGGTGTGTCGGTGCTCATCTTGTTAGCAGAGGCCTTACCCGAATATTTGTATTTACGCAGGTTGCTCGCCATTTACATATATCAGTGAATAAATCGTCTTCGAAGATGCAGGGCAGTCTAAGATAGTCTTTTTGTGTCACACAGTTGACCAAAGCACCATTTAAAAGGGTAAAAAATATAGTTTTGTGCAGAGCTCTCTAAACTTGCAACCTACTCCATTACCTGCTCGCTAGCGAGGGGGGCTAACCTACTTGACCACAAAACTCACATATGATTTAGGATCACTGCCTTGTGAGACTCCTTGGACATGGTCTTTCTGACCATTGGAAGGGCCCATGGCCCACTCCAAAAGGAAACAAACAAGAGTGGTTTGGTACCTCTGGGCTGCACAGCTGAGGAACAACAAAAATTTAAGAAAGGCACGTTGCCCATCTACCAGGAGGGGAATTAACTCAAATGGTAGAGCGCTTACTTAGCATGCGAGAGGTAGCGGGATCGATTCCTGCATTCTCCATGAGGATGTTTGCTTTTTAGGAACTCTTCTCTAATATCAGACCTGGTCATCACAATTTGAATGTGATAGCCCTGGCCAGCAGAGTTGGTATATTTTCACTTCTGTAGATTTGGAGTCTCGCAGCTTTACAAAAGTCCTTCTGATTGGGTCCTTTGCACCTTTTGGCACAAAAGTCACAGAAGGTCCCGCCGAGATCTTAACTGGTATCTCTGGATTCTGGGGCCAGAGTGCTAACCTTATTTCCTCATGGATTTCCATGAGGCTACCCTGCAAATTAGAGCTCAGCAGAAGAGAGATTCAGAACAAAAGTCTGCTGTATGCAGCAACACTGCACGAGGGAACTTTCTCTTTTACGTGTTCTTCACTAATTTTACAGATCTGGGCATCAAATTATGTTTTTGATACATTATATTATATTACATTACATTTATTGATTTAGAAGGTGCTTTTATGCAAAGCGGCTTATAATAGAGGTGAAGGGGGAAGGTCAAAAATCCCTTGTCTCTTCAGTTATATCGATACATATATAAAGATGTATTGATCACTTTGTATCTATATTCTGTTGCTTAAACTTCTTTAATAAAGTGATGAATTAACTATATGCATTCGCACATAATCAATTTTATTTTTCTTATGCATAACTGAAATATACTTCGAATCATATGTGTGTTAAGAGTTAATTTTTGATTTCATGCACATTCCTTGAAGCCTCTCTCTCTGTTCTGCACGGAGGCTGACTTGAAGGTCGTCTTGGGAATAAGCTTGAGATGAGACACCAGGGGAATGTTAAACATATGTTCCAGATGTATTCTGTGGTTGATTTTTACCTGTCCATGACTAATTATATGATTTAAAATCCTATGTAATAGCACTTGAATAAGTAGAAGTGTAAATTTTCTCTTATTATTTCTTTCCTCTCCTTTGCCTGAGGGGTGAATATTTCTTATCTCACTGTTTTGGTTAAAATGACCTGATAAATGTGCGCTCTTGTTCCCTTAGTGCGCAGAGAAACACTGTCGTTCGTCAGTGTTTCGTGTGTGTGTATTGACCTTCTACCCAGGTTTTGAACCCAGGGAGACACAGCAGGCAGACTCGAAGACGCCCGAGACCATCTGCGAGGTCACTTCAGATGTAAATCTCGAGCCAGGACAACAATTGCGCTGATTAATGTTGATGTGCTATAGCTATCTATATGTTGTGACTTTATGCTCTGTTAGCCAATCAGGAGTTAAATAATAGAATATACGTCCTTGCAAATGGTATAATTGATGTAAAATTTTGTGTAAGGTATGAGTTAGCTTTCGATCTCCTCGTGAGACTTTGCCTCTGGCTGTACCAATTTCACTGCAAACTATTCTTCAGTAAATTTTGGATTCTTTGATTGAACTTCTGACTCCTGGTTTTCTTTCTCCATATCTCATCTGGGCCATAACTATTATACCCCTAACAGAGGAATAACACAACATAAGCGATTCATCTTAAGGAGACAATAATACAAAAAGTGCTGCATTCCAAATTTTCAATTGTATCAGAAAAATACTATGCATGAGAGATTAGAGTTCAGAAAGAGCAATATATGTAGATATTTTTTTATATAAGTATATGGAGAAATGCTCATGGACCTGGCAACCTGAGTATTTCAGCAGGAGATTTGGAGGATCACTGCTTTTGAAAAGTACTTTTGATTGGGTCAGCGCTTTATTCAAAGAGGGTCCCACCAAGATTTGAAAAGTACTTTTGATTGGGTCCTCCGAACTGTCGGTGCAAAAGTCAAAGAATGTCCCATGGAGATTTGAACTCAGATCATTGGATTCAGAGTGCTAACCATTACACCATGGAACCGACATTAATTGTATGCACTCTCCTGGGTTTGGAAAAAAAACATGTTTTGTTGAAATTGGCAAGAGAAAGGCATATTTTAGGCCTCTTGATGGGGATTTCAACAGCCAAACTCTGTGTTTGGCCACAAGACCCTAAGGAGAAAATGCTTGCTTGGTTGTAAAAACATGTTTTGTTGAAATTGGCAAGAGAAAGGCATATTTTAGGCCTCTTGATGGGGATTTCAACAGCCAAACTCTGTGTTTGGCCACAAGATGCTAAGGAGGTTCTGCCAGGATTTGAACTCAGCTTGTTAACATAACATAACATTTATCGCCAATAACTCCTAACAAAATTGTGAATGACAATTTTGCTTCATATGAACTCTGTGTTTGGCCACAAGACCCTAAGGAGAAAATGCTTGCTTGGTTGTAAAAATATGTTTTGTTGAAATTGGCAAGAGAAAGGCATATTTTATGCCTCTTGATGGGGATTTCCACAGCCAAACTCTGTGTTTGGAAACAAGACCCTAAGGAGTTTCTGCCAGGATTTGAACTCAGCTTGTTGGATTCAAAATGCAATGTGCTAACCAATACACCATCTGCATTTACTGCTGAAAAGAAGTTGCGAGTATTATTGCTGTTTGGTAAGGAGTTTGAAACAGGCCATGGGCAGACTGTATCTAAGCGGTGATCTTTGGTTTATCAGTCTAATGCTTTCCTAACTTTTCTAGAGAGATTCAGAACAAAAGTCACCCTGGCCAATATGGGGCTCAAACCCTCGACCTTGGCATTATTAGCACCACACTCTAACCAACTGAGCTAACCAGCCTTGTCTTGTATTTATCACTGCCCATTTTTACAGAAAATGCTTGCTTGGTTGTAATGCTGACATTAAGACTTTGCACGCCATGGGATCAAGTTTGAAGATCTAAGTGCAAGGACAAGTTATTCTTGGATTTGAACACGAGACACTTTTGCACCCAAATCCAAAATCATAACTCTAGCCCCACCAGCCACCTTGCAATGTCTGCTCTCTTAAGAAAGGTCTACACAAACCTCATTAGGTTCTGATGCTCAGCATGGCATGCCAACATACACTTATTTTCAGTCATACAAGTACTGCTCTTCTCTACATTAATGGGGAAATAGAGATATCCTCAAAAGACTTTGGCAAGCATAAAATGGAATAACATTTATCGCCAATAACTCCTAACAAAATTGCGAATGACAATTTTGCTTCACATGTTCCATTTCTCATGTAGTGCTCATAGTCATCTGCATCTATTGCTTTCTCTTAAGGCAAATTGAATGTGTACTGAAGTTTCCTTGGAAAAACTTACCATGTCACATTCTTCATGGGGGCTGACCTACTTGACCACAAAACTCACATATGATTTAGGATCACTGCCTTGCGGGACTCCTTGGACATGGTCTTTCTGACCATTCGAAGGGCCAATGGCCAACTCCAAAAGGAAACAAACAAGAGTGGTTTGGTACCTCTGGGCTGCACAGCTGAGGAACAACAAAAATTAAATAAAGGCCCTTTGCACATCTACCAGGAGGGGAATTAGGTCAAATGGTAGAGCGCTCGCTTAGCATGCGAGAGGTAGCGGTGTAACAGTTAAATGTTACTTATTGTGTTATTCTACTTCCCACCATTAGGGGACACCATTGGTCCTCTATGTTTAGTTAAATACCGGTAGGGATTAGAAGAAGGGAGGGCTGTTTGGTAAAGAGGAAAGCATGGCTTCCCTCTGGTAACCTTACCTTTACTGATGTCCTGATTGGGACACTTACCGTTTTTTTCCTCAATCAAAAAGGACTCCTTTTACCTACCTTTTTTTTTTTTACCATTGATGCTTTTTCCTACTACATGGTACATGTTGGGAATAGAAGGGAGTAATCTACCTTTATAATATCTCATTGGCCTTGAGTCATCGAAACGTGATATTAATCAAGAGGATAAGAACTGTTTTCTACTTGTGTCTGGAATGCTGTGTGGAGTATTGAATCTGGTCTGGACTATTACCAAAGATTCAATAACTATATACATCTACATCATCTAGAAGGGTTCTTCTTTCACCTATGGACTGTGGCTTACAAGTATTACCACATTCGTTGCATCCAACATTACACACTCATATCATCATGACTATTCATTTTGTATATATATATATATATATATTTGTTTGTTGAGGACTTTGTATTATTGGATTATGGTATGTTAATTTGTTTCAGGTTTATTATTGTGCAATTCACTATTGTTCTTTTATCATAATATATCTCTACGAAGAAAATCAGTTTTCTGTCCTATTGTTTTTTTTGACATAAACCAGTTTAATGATTGTGATAAGTTGGTATGCAGATCCCTCCCCAAAAGACTTTCAGATTTATAGTAAACTTTACTCCTAGAAGTATGAGTTTGTTATAGCGGGATCGATGCCCGCATTCTACACTCAAAAGTCTACACTTAAAGATCTAAGGGCAAGGACAAGTTATTCTTGGATTTGAACATGAGACACTTTTGCACCCAAATCCAAAATCATAACTCTAGCCCCACCAGCCACCTTGCAATGTCTGCTCTCTTAAGAAAGGCCTACACAAACCTCATTAGATTCTGATGCTCAGCATGGCATGCCAACGTACACTTATTTTCAGTCATACAAGTACTGCTCTTATCTACATTAATGGGGAAATAGAGATATCCTCAAAAGACTTTGGCAAGCATAAAATGGAATAACATTTATCGCCAATAACTCCTAACAAAATTGCGAATGACAATTTTGCTTCATGTGTTCTGTTACGGAAAAATTCAGTATTATTATATTTATTTGTTCCCAAACTGTTAATTTCATTTAATCATGTGTTTCTGTGAGGGCGTCCAGCAGCTGAAGCAGGACAGGAAAGAACAAACGTAATAAAACCAGATGGGCCAGGAAGATAGACACCTAGAGCCCGAGAAGTGACCTTTTCAGGAGAATACAGGGGGTCGTTTAATAATAAAATGAAGTCCCATGCCCCCCTCCTGAGAGAAGCAGGAGGTAATTTAGGTCGTAAATGAAGGCCTTTTTTTGGCTTCTCAGGGACAAAGAAACAGTTTGACCTGCCCTGGGGGGGGGGGGTAGAAACCATCCCAAACCAGTTTAAAGATATGGGATATCTAGAAACTGGGTGGGAGGGGTTACAATGTCGGAGAATTGTATAAAATATCCATGTTTTGTTGAGTCTAACAGGCATTCTGTTTCGAAACTGGGTAGCTGCGGTTTGTGAAAAGAATCCTCAGAAGAATAAACCTTTTCTCTTTATTACAATTTGCCTCCTGAAAGTTTTCTTACACTTTTGATGCTGTTTTTATTAACCTCTGAAAATTGCTATTACAACTGGTGTCAGAAGTGTCGGATCCCGTGCGGAATCTTCTTCTCCTGGTCCTGAGAACGGATTTGACGGAAGTGCACAACCCCGGCAGCACCAGGTGGCCGGTCTCATACCTCGACGGTTTGAGATAGAACTCAACAGGTTAAGGGAGAGAGAGCCAATACCCGCATTCAGGACCAAGGGAAGAACTCCCACCAGGATCAAAAAGAATCCGCGGCAATTACAGAAAAGCATCTCTGGGTAAGAAACGGCAAATTGTTTCATTGATGTTAACTCTTTCCCCGCCAGCGTTTTTAAAAAAATTTGCCAGCCACCGCCAGGGTTTTTGACGATTTTCGCTAAAGTTTAATGGCCCGCAGAATATTTTCTTCCATGAATATATGAAGATGCTATATATCAAAATAAAGATCTGAGCCTCTGCTTTTAGGCAAAAAAAAAAAAAGATTTTATTTTATCTTCATTTGTTCTTTTTTTATTGCCACTTGAACAGAGGTAGATTTTGTCAAAAACAACATTTCGGACAAAAAGCTGAGAAAAAGGCATTTTTATCAAACAAGTGCTTTAGTATTAGTATGGCGTTCCACTTCACGTTTGAGACGATCGCAGTCTGTTTCTTTGATAAAAGTGTTGCGTACTCTTTCAAAACATGCATGCGGGTCTTCCATACCGTATACCACCTAAAACACGGATACCCGGAAAATTCCGTGTTTGGCGGGGGAAGCGTTTTTTCATAAAACCCGGAAAATTCCGTGTTTGGCGGGGAAAGAGTTAAGTGTAATTTGATAATTGTGCGTGAACGTGAACCATATTGGCTGAATTTGTCTTTTTGGTACGAGCAGAGAAAGTTTTGAATAAAACTAGCTCTTAGGTGCACGGAAGTACCACAGTTGCTCGTTAAAGTGGACGGAAGAGCCGCAGTGGACAGAAGCGCCACACAGTGAACGGAAGAGTCACACAGTGAACGGAAGAGTCACGACTGATTAATTGGTTTACTCAAAATCTTTAACTGTAACCTGAAAAAGTCTCGTTAAAATGGGCGGAAGAACCTTTAACCTGATTAATTAGGTGAACCAGAATCAAATGAAAAAAAAAAAAAAAGTTGAACAAATATCAATCGAGCACTGGAAAGTGATCACGGAACATTTTTTGAGTAAACCATAATTAACAGAGCATATTTGCTAAAACCTGGCCGATTTTGGGTAAGAAAGTCGGATCTGTCAAAGACGTTTGACAGATTAGAAGGACGCGCGTCAAAAGGAAAAATCCAAGAAAGGAGATTCAGCCAAAATGGGGTCACCTAACAGTAAATTAGACCATTTTTACACACCTATTTTCTGTCAAATGAGAAATAATTATGGGGGTAAATGTATGGTTGACATACAAAAACTGATCAAATATCACGATTTCCCCGAGGCGGGAACCTTGAGTAAGATAAGACTTAATGTCGTAAAAGAATCAATAGAAAAGAACGAGGAAATACAGAATGGTTGCTGCGTGTATGTTAAACATGTATGCAAGGGATGTGAACAAACTATAATGTTTTGGGTAGAAGAGGCTGACAGGCGAGAATGAAAACAGATACAAAAAGAACTAGTGGGTAACAGCGAGAAAGATGTGAAGAATGTTGTATGTGTGAAAACAGTTCCACTGGAACAGAATGCTACTAATGAACCGAATGTATGTGTTTCCCCACATGTGACCGAGATGGCAACGGCTCCGCCGCCTGCCTACAACACAAATCATTATCCCGTAGCAGAGATAACGGCCCTCAAGCTGGACCTCGATCTGGACCGCTCTCCACCACCCCTGAGAACCGTACAAGAGCTGGAGCAGGACAGACAACAAATGGCACAACGAATGGCAGCCCAAGAACAACAACTCGCAGAAGCAAGAGCACAAATTGAATTAACATTGACAGCCCAAAGAGCAGCGCAGGCAGAGGCAGATGCAAGAGCAGCGCGAGCGGAGGCAGAAGCCGCAGAACGAGTGGCAAAAAGACTAACAGAACAGCTTTGAGCACAACTACCAACACCGCCAGTACGGCAGGGGGAGACAGACTCCTCAGCACGGGCCGCGACAAGCAGCGAAGAAGACGAGGGAAGACCGGGACCAAGCGGGCAGCAAATGTTGACAAGCAGACTTTTTGAGACATTTGCACAGTAAGAACGGCCGTTTCACTTCAGCGCTGCAGCACGCTATTCACGCTGAAGAGGAGCTCGAGGAAAAGAAAGAAAAAGAAAAAGCCCCTTACAATGGTAGTTGTGCAACAACAACAACAACCTAACAAACCTGCGTTTTTTCCATTCAAACCATGCTAATCGAAAAGGACAGAGAGGAAAAGCTGCTGGAGGACAATGGAACTGTTATGTTTGCTCAACAAATGCACACGCGCACCGAGACTGTACAAGATGCAGAGTGTGCAGGAAGGACGGACACTGGAGCAGCGTGTGTCCGAACATAAAGTCTGATTGAACCGAGAGGGGAGGAGAGCGGGACGGAGAGGGTTCAGCTCTGGGAAGTCAATCTCTGGCTACAGCAAAGGGAAGTGAAAATATTTTTACTAACACACACAAACACGACGCACACAAAAACACATACACTGATTTACTTTCTGCTACCTGCAATGAAGAATCTGCTTGCAAATCTTTGTGTGTTTTGAGAAATGTTGTGAATGATGAAATCTTTAGCAGTGTTTCCGATGAATGTTTGAAAATGTACAAAAGCACAGGGTTTTCTGAAAAGCCAATTTTGGTTTGCGTTTGATTTCAATAATAGAGGCTATACATTTACGAGATTGTGTCAGGGATACTGTGAATCCCCAACTATTTATAACGAGGCCCTTCGGAGAAGTATTGAGCCTCTGACTTTGACGGCTGGAACGGCTTTATTACAATACGTTGATGATTAATTAATTTGTGCCAAAGATAAAACTACCTGCATTTCTGACACTGTGACTCTCCTGAAGCATTTGGAGCAGGAGGGGCACAGAGTCAGTCTTTCAAAGCTGCAGTTTGTGAAACAGGAAGTGACATTCCTGGGGCATGTTATCAAACCTAATAGCAAAGCACTGTCTGAGAAACAGGTGCGGGACATAAAAGAGGTGCCAAAACCAGTTACAAAGAAACAAATGCTGTCATTCTTGGGGATGTGCACTTACTGCCGTACGTTCATTCCTAATTATGCCATTTTTGAACAGTCCTTGCGAGCCCTAACGACAAGGAAAGGGCTGAGGTCATGTGACAAACTTGTTTGGACAAGTGAGGCTGAGAAAGCGTTTGATAACATGAAAGTGCAATTGGCTATGGCTCCAACGTTAGGCCTTCCTGTCATAAACCACCCGTTTGTACAGATGGTCGATGAAAATAATAATTTTATGACTTCTGTTCTCTTGCAGACTCATGGTGACAGACTGCGACCTGTGGGTTATTTCTCAACAAAACTTGATCCGGTAGCTGCAGGACTTCCGCATTGCCTCAGGGCAGTGGCAGCAGCTGAGCTGGCTGTGATGGCCTCCAGAGAATTTGTAGGATATTCTGATTTAACTTTAATGGTACCACACGCAGTCTCCATGATTCTGCAAGAGCAGAGAACATCACATTTGTCTACAGCCCAATGGCTGAGGTATCATACAATTTTGTTGGACATGCCAAACATAACTGTGAAAAGATGCACAACTTTGAACCCTGCCACCCTCCTGCCCACACAGGAGGACGGCGAGGAACATCATTGTTGTCTATCAGCGCTCGAACAGGTGTGCACACCATGTCCAGACCTTCTAGACGTACCGTTAGATAATTGTGACAATGTCTTGTTTGTTGATGGATCTGCGTCAAAAGATCAACAAACGGGACAGAATAACGTAGGCTATGCTGTAACGACTGAATTTGAAACTATGAAATCTAGCAAATTACCATGTCATTACTCTGCACAGGCAGCTGAATTAGTCGCTTTGACTGAAGCATGTAAACTGATGACTGATAAGTGTGTGACGATTTACACAGACTCGCGTTATGCTTTTGGAGTCACGCATGACTTTGGTGCTTTGTGGAAGCACAGACAATTTTTAAAGTCAGACGGACGACCAATACTGAACGCTTCATTGGTATCTGACCTGTTAGAGGCCATTTTGCTACCAGGCAAGATTGCAATTTGTAAATGCGCAGCGCATACTAATGATAAAAGTTCCATATCAACAGGCAACGCCAGAGCTGATATGGCTGCGAAGCTAGCGGCAGCAAAGCAGACTGAAGCTCATAACAGTGACGCCACTTGCGCACAAGTTGACATTAACCTTAACAATGACATTTCTCCTTGTTTACAGAGCATGCAGTCTTTTTCCACAGGAGCTGAGAAAAACAAATGGAAGGCGTCAGGCTGCAGCCTTGTTGATGGTGTATGGAGATCTGTCGATGGAAAGCCATGTTTGCCTAGCCATTTTTTCCCGCATTATGCTAAATTAATGCACGGGTTGGACCATGCATCAAAAGGAGGAATGATTATGCACATGAGAGAATTGTGGTTTACCAAAGGTTTCACAATATACGCTGAGAATTTTTGCAAAAGATATGTGATTTGCACCACATATAACATTGCACGAGGCATTAAAACACCACTGGCAAGTCAGCCAGCCCCAGAGGGGCCATTTGAATATTTAATGATCGATTTCATTGAATTAACCCCGTGCGGGAAGCAAAAATATTGTTTGGTAATGGTAGACATGTGGTCGAAATAGGTCGAGGCCTTCCCAACCTCGAAACAAGACGCGGCAGCAGTAGCCAAAGCTCTGCTAACCGGTTCCGAGATGGGGAATTCCAAGAAAAATCAGTTCTGACAACGGAACACACTTTGTCAATGAGACAATCAAACAGGTGGGTCAGTTCTTAGGAATTGATATGAGAACACATTGTGCATACCACGCTGCTAGCAGGGGTGCTATTGAGGGTGAAAACCAGACAGTAAAGAACAAATTGGCAAAATGCTTTGAGGAAACTGGACTTTCGTGGGTAAAAGCATTCCCCACTGTGTTGATGTACATGAGAATGAGAAAAAGAGTCAAAACAAATTTGAGCCCATTTGAAATTCTCTTTGGTAGACCACCATTTATACAAGGGGAAAAAAGGAGGCTTCCATCGACAGATGTGTGTGAAAATGAAATGTTGAATTATTGCAAAGAAATGTCGTGTCTGTTATCCAACATTTCGGTGCAGGTCAAAGCTGCACAGGGGAAGGTTGCTGAGACATTCCTGCATAAGATCAGGCCTGGTGATTACGTGGTGATCCGTGACATCAGGAGAAAGAACTGGAGGGCGAAACGGTGGCTAGGACCTTTTCAAGTCTTGTTGATCACGCATACAGCGGTGAAGGTCGGAGAACGAGCCACGTGGGTGCATGCCAATCACTGCAGGAGAGTTCCACCCATATCGGAAGAGCAACAGGAGGAGGAGCCCCAAGGATGACGACAAGCTCAACAATAAGCCTGAAAAGCCAGAACGCCAAGTGCAGGTGCAAAGTCACTCAGGGGGAGTGGTGAGACCAGTGTGCAGACAGCAGCGACAAGCGGAGTGAAAATACGAGCTGCAGAGAGGAAGCTGGGAAAAGAAGACAGTTCCGATTGCACGATCAGTGTCAGGCTATACACTGTATATCAACAAAGACTGACAAGACTCTGAGCGTTTCAAAAAGGTATTCTCTGGCACAACACAGTTGCAGTATTGTACAAGATGGATCATTCAAAGCCATGGCATCTATCCAGACTGTCAGGAATGTGTGAACTTTGTAAGACTACATCCATTTTAACCTTGATATCAGTGACTATTTGTTTGATAAATTTGTGCTCCACTGAGGGCTTGAAAGTGTGGCCCGCAAAAAACCACACCAACCGGACTGAAACATCTGTGCTGAACAGCACCATCAGACAACGTGATAAAAGAGACACATTCACGGAGAGACACATTCTCATGGAGCCGGTGAGAGGACTGCATGGAAGCATCATCATGATAGAGGAAGGATCAAGTGTGACTTTTAAGTGCAACCCATTCCAAAAGAACTGTCTCGGGTGCAATGGACATACTGAAGAACACGCACATTTCTATTTCTGCGAAAGCCCAAGGAAGTGGACCGACGTAAAAGCATACGCTTATCACCACAAGACGGAATACGATGAAAGATTTCAGGTGCAAGCTGAAGATGAAATGAGTAACAACAGATACGGGATGAGAGTAAAATTGAAACATGCGACACGTGCGGACCAAGGCAGGTATTACTGTGCCCTGGACTTGACTGAAACTGACTGGTATGAGACAATAGATATTATGGTAATCGAGGCAACTAGACCACGAACAGCAACGACGACGACACCTTTCTTGTCACCTGTGCCACCCAAGGTCGAACAGGCTACTGAGGAGGAACTGGCCTGGATGGGAAATGGAGACATAAGCAAAGGTCAAATAAATCCTGAAGTGCGGAAAGCCATGATGAAATGCCAAGGGAACAAAGCCTGCGCACTGGCAATGCTACAGAAAGAGGAACTGGAGATCAAAACGAGTTGCTGGATGTGTCTGTAAATATCTCATGCCTGGAAAGCTGTCCCTCTGACGACAACAACAATCAACGAAACTAAGTGTCTTATTCCTCAACAAATGACTGATGTGCTAAAAACTGTTGTGGACCTGGAAGAAGGAAGAACACCAACGAAACAGCCTGCTGACAACTGTGAACATATACAGCAGTACAACAACACTGACATAGCAATTCCACCTTTAAAAGTAACGCATGTCCAGGGTGACGTTTGTGTCTGTTTCAACAGACCAAGACTGTTAAGGACTGGATGGTCTGACTGCAGGATCAAAATCAACGTACATGACAGAACAATGGACAATTGTACAGCGGTCATCAACAACAAAGAAATCAACTTCACATGCCCATTCAACAAACCGAACGAAAGTTCACCAGCTGCGGTGTGGGTGTGTGGCAACAGAGCTTATCACCGTTTGCCTAAAAAAGTCTGGTCAGGTTGCTGTTATCCAGCTTTAATGAATGTGGGAACTTCTGTGTATTTGCCAAACAAAGTAGGTAAAAGGGAGAAACGAGATGTTAAGATCTTGCCTGAGGCCTTGCCAAATCATTATGCGGGGTATACATTAACTGACCCATGGACAACACCGGGAGCAAATATAGGTTGGTCAATTTTCTTAGGGGTGGGTACAGCGGTAACGATTAACAAAATTAATGGGTTAGCATGGACAGTATTAGCGATAGCCAATAGCACAGAAAATGCTTTGACATTAGTAAGCGAGGGAATGCGTCAATTGAGAGAATCAGTTATTCAAAACCGCTTAGTCTTAGATACTCTTACGGCAGAAAGGGGCGGAGTCTGTAAAATGTTGGGGGTATCATGTTGTTTTAACATTCCTGATTACAGTGATAACATAACCAATATCATTGATCACATGAGAGAAGCCGTAAAGGAGCCCTCCCCAGCTACTGGTAGTCAGTGGGAGGGGTGGCTGATATCTATGTGGTCAGGCTGGTTCTACCGGATAATTCAAACTGTCTTGCCAATTGCTGGTATGGGGTTATTAATTCTGTTCTGTTTACCATGTATTATGAAGTGCATTTCCAGCTCAGTACAGAGACTGATCAGGGCGGGTACAGTTAGCAGAATAACGTCAGTTCAAGCAGTGAAACTGACCAGGTACCCAGCAACTGATGAAGAGCAGTGTGATGATTATGACAGCGATGACATATACACAGAGATGTGATGAACTCTCTCCTTGCCTTTCTGAGGAATATGAAAGGGATTTTCTAAACTTTGTTTGATTGTTTACATTTTGATAATATTGATTTACTGTTTTTATTTACTGTTTCTTTTTATTTATTTCTTTTTAATTTTATTAAATTTTTTTAGGTTGTTGAATCAACCGCGGGGTGATGAATTGATATGTTTTTTCCTACTAATGTGATCTATAAAAATGTATTTGCTTGCTAAGTAATTAAGGGCCTATCCTTACGAAAACAGAAGTTTTTCCTTCTACATTTTTCAGTAAAGTCCAAGTAAAATGATCAGCTATATGAAAATCAGACATGAAGGGTATAACTGTGATGTAAAGACTTGAATTAATTCTATTCTTAAGATTTAACAGTACAATGGGTTTGACTAAAATTAGGAAAACAAGGCTGAATTTTTTTATATATATAGTTTATCAAGTGAAATGATAAAGAGGAGGAAACTGTTACGGAAAAATTCAGTATTATTATATTTATTTGTTCCCAAACTGTTAATTTCATTTAATCATGTGTTTCTGTGAGAGCGTCCAGCAGATGAAGCAGGACAGGAAAGAACAAACGTAATAAAACCAGATGGGCCAGGAGGATAGACACCTAGAGCCCGAGAAGTGACCTTTTCAGGAGAATACAGGGGGTCGTTTAATAATAAAATGAAGTCCCATGTCCCCCTCCTGAGAGAAGCAGGAGGTAATTTAGGTCGTAAATGAAGGCCTTTTTGGCTTCTCAGGGACAAAGAAACAGTTTGACCTTCCCTGGGGGGGGGGGTAGAAACCATCCCAAACCAGTTTAAAGATATGGGATATCTAGAAACTGGGTGGGAGGGGTTACAATGTCAGAGAATTGTATAAAATATCCATGTTTTGTTGAGTCTAACAGGCATTCTGTTTCGAAACTGGGTAGCTGCGGTTTGTGAAAAGAATCCTCAGAAGAATAAACCTTTTCTCTTTATTACAATTTGCCTCCTGAAAGTTTTCTTACACTTTTGATGCTGTTTTTATTAACCTCTGAAAATTGCTATTACAGTTCCATTTCTCATGTAGTGCTCATAGTCATCTGCATCTATTGCTTTCTCTTAAGGCAAATTGAATGTGTACTGAAGTTTCCCTGGAAAGACTTACCATGTCACATTATTTATGGGGGCTGACCTACTTGACCACAAAACTCACATATGATTTAGGATCACTGCTTTGCGAGACTCCTTGGACATGGTCTTTCTGACCATTGGAAGGGCCCATGGCCCACTCCAAAAGGAAACAAACAAGAGTGGTTTGGTACCTCTGGGCCGCAGAGCTGAGGAACAACAAAAATTTAAGAAAGGCACGTTGCCCATCTAGTAGGAGGGGAGTTAGCTCAAATGGTAGAGTGCTCGCTTAGCATGCGAGAGGTAGCGGGATCGATGCCTGCATTCTCCATGAGGATGTTTGCTTTTTAGGAACTGTTCTCTAATATCAGACCTGGTCATCACAATTTGAATGTGATAGACCTGGCCAGCAGAGTTGGTACATTTTCACTCCAAACTGTAGATTTGGAGTCTCGCAACTTTACAAAAGTCCTTCTGATTGGGTCCTTTGCACCTTTTGGCACAAAAGTCACAGAAGGTCCCGCCGAGATCTTAACTGGTATCTCTGGATTCTGGGGCCAGAGTGCTAACCTTATTTCCTCATGGATTTCCATGAGGCTACCCTGCAAATTAGAGCTCAGCAGAAGAGAGATTCAGAACAAAAGTCTGCTGTATGCAGCAACACTCCACGAGGGAACTTTCTCTTTTACGTGTTCTTCACTAATTTTACAGATCTGGGAATCAAATTATGTTTTTGATACATTATATTACATTACATTTATTGATTTAGAAGGTGCTTTTATGCAAAGCAGCTTATAATAGAGGAATAACACAACATAAGCGATTCATCTTAAGGAGACAATACAAAAAGTGCTGCATTCCAAATTTTCAATTGTATCAGAAAAATACTATGCATGAGAGTATAGAGTTCAGAAAGAGCAATATATGAAGATATTTTTATATAAGTGTATGGAGAAATGCTCATGGACCTGGCAACCTGAGTATTTCAGCAGGAGATTTGGAGGATCACTGCTTTTGAAAAGTACTTTTGATTGGGTCAGCGCTTTATTCAAAGAGGGTCCCACCGAGATTTGAAAAGTACTTTTGATTGGGTCCTCCGAACCGTCAGTGCAAAAGTCAAAGAAGGTCCCACTGAAATTTGAACTCAGATCACTGGATTTAGAGTCCAGAGTGCTAACCATTACACCATGGAACCGCCATTAATTGTATGCACTCTCCTGGGTTTGGAAAAAAAAAATGTTTTGTTGAAATTGGCAAGAGAAAGGCATATTTTAGGCCTCTTGATGGGGATTTCAACAGCCAAACTCTGTGTTTGGCCACAAGACCCTAAGGAGAAAATGCTTGCTTGGTTGTAAAAACATGTTTTGTTGAAATTGGAAAGAGAAAGGCATATTTTAGGCCTCTTGATGGGGATTTCAACAGCCAAACTCTGTGTTTGGCCACAAGACCCTAAGGAGGTTCCGCCAGGATTTGAACTCAGCTTGTTGGATTCAAAATGCAATGTGCTAACCAATACACCATCTGCATTTACTGCTGAAAAGAAGTTGCGAGTATTATTGCTGTTTGGTAAGGAGTTTGAAACAGGCCATGGGCAGCCTGTATCTAAGCGGTGATCTTTGGTTTATCAGTCTAATGCTCTCCTAACTTTTCTAGAGAGATTCAGATCAAAAGTCACCCTGGCCAATACGGGGATCAAATCCACGACCTTGGCGTTATTAGCACCACGCTCTAACCAACTGAGCTAACCGGCCTTGTTTTGTGTTTATCACTGCCCATTTTTACAGAAAATGCTTGCTTGGTTGTAATGCTGACATTAAGACTTTGCACCCCATGGGATCAAGTTTGAAGATCTAAGGGCAAGGACAAGTTATTCTTGGATTTGAACACGAGACACTATTGCACCCAAATCCAAAATCATAACTCTAGCCCCACCAGCCACCTTGCAATGTCTGCTCTCTTAAGAAAGGTCTACACAAACCTCATTAGGTTCTGATGCTCAGCATGGCATGCCAACGTACACTTATTTTCAGTCATACAAGTACTGCTCTTATCTACATTAATGTGGAAATAGAGATATCCTCAAAAGACTTTGGCAAGCATAAAATGGAATAACATTTATCGCCAATAACTCCTAATGAAATTGCGAATGACAATTTTGCTTCATATGTTCCATTTCTCAATTAGTGCTCATAGTCATCTGCATCTATTGCTTTCTCTTAAGGCAAATTGAATGTGTACTGAAGTTTCCTTGGAAAAACTTACCATGTCACATTCTTCATGGGGGCTGACCTACTTGACCACAAAACTCACATATGATTTAGGATCAATGCCTTGCGAAACTCCTTGGACATGGTCTTTCTGACAATTGGAAGGGCCCAATGCCCACTCCAAAAGGAAACAAACAAGAGTGGTTTGGTACCTCTGGGCTGCACAGCTGAGGAACAACAAAAATTTAAGAAAGGCACGTTGTCTTTCTCCCAGGAGGGGAATTAGATCAAATGGTAGAGTGCTTGCTTAGCATGCGAGAAGTAGCGGGATCGATGCCTGCATTCTCCATGAGGATGTTTGCTTTTTAGGAACTGTTCTCTAATATCAGACCTGGTCATCACAATTTGAATGTGATAGACCTGGCCAGCAGAGTTGGTACATTTTCACTCCAATCTGTAGATTTGGAGTCTCGCAACTTTACAAAAGTCCTTCTGATTGGGTCCTTTGCACCTTTTGGCACAAAAGTCACAGAAGGTCCCGCCGAGATCTTAACTGGTATCTCTGGATTCTGGGGCCAGAGTGCTAACCTTATTTCCTCATGGATTTCCATGAGGCTACCCTGCAAATTAGAGCTCAGCAGAAGAGAGATTCAGAACAAAAGTCTGCTTTATGCAGCAACACTCCACGAGGGAACTTTCTCTTTTACGTGTTCTTCACTAATTTTACAGATCTGGGAATCAAATTATGTTTTTGATACATTATATTACATTACATTTATTGATTTAGAAGGTGCTTTTATGCAAAGCAGCTTATAATAGAGGAATAACACAACATAAGCGATTCATCTTAAGGAGACAATAATACAAAAAGTCCTGCATTCCAAATTTTCAATTGTATCAGAAAAATACTATGCATGAGAGTATAGAGTTCAGAAAGAGCAATATATGTAGATATTTTTTATATAAGTACGGAGAAATGCTCATGGAACTGGCAATCTGAGAATTTCAGCAGGAGATTTGGAGGATCACTGCTTTTGAGAAGTAATTGGGTCCTCAGAACCGTCGGTGCAAAATGCAAAGAAGGTACACCAAGATTGGAACTCGGATCACTGGATTCAAAGTCCAGAGTGCTAACCATTACACCATGGAACCAACATAACCTGTCTTCACTCTCCTGGGTTTGGACAAAAAACATGTTTTGTTGAAATTGGCAAGAGAAAGGCATATTTTATGCCTCTTGATGGGGATTTCAACAGCCAAACTCTGTTTTTGGCCACAAGACCCTAAGGAGGTTCCGCCAGAATTTGAACTCAGCTTGTTGTATTCAAAACACAATGTGTTAACATTACACCATCTGCATTTACTGCTGAAAAGAAGCTGTATCTAAGCGGTGATCTTTGGTTTATCAGTTCGGTTTATGCTCTCCTAACTTTTCTAGAGAGATTCAGATGAAAAGTTACCGTGGCCAATACGGGGATCAAATCTGAGACCTAGGTGTTTTTAGCACCACACTCTAACCAACTGAGCTAACTGGCCTTATCTTGTGTTTTACTGCCCATTTTTACAGAAAACGCTTGCTTGGTTGTAATGTTGACATTAAGACTTTGCACCCCATGGGATCAAGTTTGAAGATCTAAGGGCAAGGACAAGTTATTCTTGGATTTGAACACGAGACACGTTTGCACCCAAATCCAAAATCTTAACTCTAGCCCCACAAGCCACATTTCAATGTCTGCTCTCTTAAGAAAGGTCTACACAAACCTCATTAGGTTCTGATGCTCAGCATGTCATGCCAACGTACACTTATTTTCAGTCATTCAAGTACTGCTCTTATCTACATTAATGGGGAAATAGAGACTTCCTCAAAAGACTTTGGCAAGCATAAAATGGAATAACATTTATCGCCAATAACTCCTAACAAAATTGCGAATGACAATTTTGCGTCATATGTTCCATTTCTCATGTAGTGCTCATAGTCATCTGCATCTATTGCTTTCTCTTAAGGCAAATTGAATGTGTACTGAAGTTTCCTTGGAAAAACTTACCATGTCACATTCTTCATGGGGGCTGACCTACTTGACCACAAAACTCACATATGATTTAGGATCACGCCTTGCGAGACTCCTTGGACATGGTCTTTCTGACCATTGGAAGGGCCCATGGCCCACTCCAAAAGGAAACAAACAAGAGTGGTTTGGTACCTCTGGGCTGCACAGCTGAGGAACAACAAAAATTTAAGAAAGGCACGTTGCCCATCTACCAGGACGGGAATTAGCTCAAATGGTAGAGCGCTTGCTTAGCATGTGAGAGGTAGCGGTGTAACAGTTAAATGTTACTTATTGTGTTATTCTACTACCCACCATTAGGGGACACCATTGGTACTTTATGTTTAGTTAAATACCGGTAGGGAGTAGAAGAAAGGAGGGCTGTTTGGTAAAAAGGAAAGCATGGCTTCCCTCTGGTAACCTTACCTTTACTGATGTCCTGATTGGGAAACTTACCATTTTTTTTGCTCAATCAAAAAGTTGGGAATAGAAAGGAGTATTGAATCTGGTCTGGACTATTACCAAAGATTCAATAACTATACATCTACATCATCTAGAAGAGTTCTACTTTCACCTATGGACTGTGGCATACAAGTATTACCACATTCGTTGCATCCAACATTACACACTCATATCATCATGACTATTAATTTTGTATTTATATATATATATTTGTTTGTTGAGGACTTTGAATTATTGGATTATGGTATGTTAATTTGTTTCGGGTTTATTATTGTGCATTTCACTATTGTTCTTTTCTCATAATATGTCTCTACGAATAAAAGCAGTTTTCTGTCCTATTGTTTTTTTTACATCAACCAGTTTAATGATTGTGATAATTTGGTATGCAGATCCCTCCCCAAAAGACTTTAAGATTTATTGTAAACTTTACTCCTAGAAGTATAAGTTTGTTATATAATGGCGCCTGAACAGGGACCTACTAATTAACTTCACACACTGATGTTTTACTGTATTTTGAGTCTTTATTAAGAATGACAAGCCATAATACTCTGGGTGATGAGGTCATACCTAGCCTAGTTTTTGCATCAGAGTCCTTCAACGCTCACAGAGAACCACTCAGTGACCAAATCAATACATTTAGTGATTTGTACCTGGACTCTGAGGAAGATAACTCCAGTGAGGATCTGTATAATTTTCCTTTACCGCCCCCTCCTCCACTTGAACTAGGACAGTCAATCCCCTCTGTTACACCTTTTAATGAAAGACTGGATGGAAGAGTAACATCACTTGAAGGCCGAGTGGATGAATGTGTCTCTCAGGATGAGATGGAAAACAAATGTAAAGCAATCGAAGCAAGATTGCATTATTTTGTAGAACGTGAATGTGACAGAGTTAAAAAACAGCTGGAATTTACCATACAAGATTTAGGAAGATCCATGGTGGACTGTCTAAAAAGAACAGATATCCAGATTGATCAAAAATTCAAAGCTCTTATGTCAAACATGTCTACTCCCAAACAGCCCCATCTAAGTTCCTCATTACCCACTCCAGTCAAGAATGGAAGAGATCAAACCTTTGATGTGCAGCTCACTAGTCCCGTAATATGGATATGAGTGTTCAATGCAATACAACCCTTCCTGACTTTAGCAATACTCAAGATCAAATCAAATCAAATCACTTTATTGTCACACTACCATGTACACAAGTGCAACAGTAGGTGAAATTCTTGTGTGCAGTTCCGAGCAACATAGCAGTCATGACAGTGACGAGACATATACCAATTACAATAAACAACATACTTACACAACACAATAAATATATACAATGCACAGTAAACAATACACACAATATAGAATACACAATATACAATAAGTGGGAGTATATGAAATATATATAAGTAGTTGAATTGAGGAGAATATGTTGACATTCCAGTGTGAGATTATAGGTTAATAAAGTGCAGTGCTAATTATTGATCCTGATAGATCAAGTGTTCAACAGTCTGACTGCTTGGGGGAAGAAGCTGTCATGTAGTCGGCTGGTGTGGGTCCTGATGCTGCGATACTGCCTGCCTGATGGTAGCAGTGAGAACAGACCATGACTCGGGTGGCTGGAGTCTCTGATGATCCTCTGAGCTTTTTTCACACACCGCCTTGTGTATATGTCCTGGAGGGAGGGAAGCTCACCTCCGATGATGTTCCTGGCAGTTTGCACCACCCTTTGCAGGGCTTTGCAAAGACACACCATGATCTGTTGATCATAAAACATACACCACCACCTCTGCTTTTACCAGAATTATTTCGCTCTGTCCGCTCGGTTATCTGTAAGGCAGATAACACAGCAATCTCTCGTCTCTCCTTGGAAAGAGATCCGCGCTCTCAGCTCGCAGAGCTTGTTGTCCAGAGACTGAATATTTGCCAGTAGTATACTGGGTAGCGGGGGTCGATTTGCATGACGTCTTACTCTGACGAGAACGCTGGCTCGTTTTCCTCTTTTCCTTCTGCGTTTCCGCAGCCGAGCAGCCCAGACAAAGGGCTCCACCGGCGTGTTTGTAAACAGCGGGTCGGCATTAAGGAATTTGAAGTCCGGTTTTCGATGTGTAATTGTAGAATCAATGTCCAAAAGCATTTGTCTGTCGTAAACAATAAGGCAGACAACATCCAAGACAAAAAAACAAAGAACTGTAAACAAAACAAACAATAAACCGCAGTGTTGTATCGGAGCTCGCAACGCAGCAGCCAAACTCGGCGCCATCTTGACTCCCATCTTGATGAAGATCAAGATGAAGATCCCTTAGAGTTTATTGAAAGATGTGAAGAGTATTTTGCTGTTCGTCCTCTTTCTGACTCTGAGATACTGGCTGCCTTAACGACTGTATTGAAAGGAACAGCTAAAGATTGGTGGATGGCTGAAAGAAGGAATGTCAGAAATTGGAAGCAGATTAAGGAAGCTTTCTTACTCTCATTTCTGAGTGAAGATTATGAAGAAGTGGATGCAAGAAAGTTATAAGAAAGGAAACAAGGAGTCAAAGAAAATGTGCATGAGATGGAAAAATGAGATGACTGAAAGAGAAGTAGTACAAGCTATACTACGGAATTGTAATCCACGGTTATGAGAGGAACTGTGAGAGATGTGGGTGAATTGGTAAGAATTGGCACACAGATAGAGCGAAATTTTGAGGAGTCTAGAAGATACTGGAGTCAGGTGAATGGGGAAGAACAAAGGAGGACACAAACCTCTCGTGAATTTCAACGAAAACCTCATATAGCTAATACCAGAGTCATGCAATCCACTCAAAATTCAACACGACCAGACATTAAAACTGTCTATATTCCCATAGTTATCAGAGACAGATATTTTTCAGCCATGGTGGATACTGGTAGCACTTTATCCCTTATCCAGGAATCCTGTTGGAAACAATTGTGTAAAGCGGAACCATACCAGCAGTACCAAGGGCAGTCCTTCATCCTAGCTAATGGACAGAGGCAGACAGCTGTGGGAAAGGTAAATTGGAGAGGTGAAATTCAAGGATCGGAAGTGGATCTGACATTGTTCATTATGAGGGATACTGATTTGACCATACCAATCATTTTAGGCATGGATTTTCTACTGATGACAGGTATTGTGTTAGACTTCCAAAAAGCTCAGTACGCGTTGCCTTCTGCCATAGGAGCTAAGCCAGATTTTTTTCTTTCATTTTTGAGCAGTGATGTCTGTTCCACAGTGCATTTTTATCTTGCTATACCCAATCTTCCAGTTACTGATGGCACCTTGCAGACTATTCAGCAACTTGTTCAAAATGCTGACACTCAACCCTGGATTAAAAGGAATCTAGAAAATGTTATGTTAGACTGGCCAACCGTTTGTACCCACGACATTGGACATACAAACCTGATAAAACACCGCATTATTACCAAAGATGAAATACCAGTCAGGAATAGAGCCTACAAAGTTTCTAGGGATAAGCAGCAGTTCATAGGTACTGAAATCAAAGAGTTGTTAGCCCAAGAAATCATACATCCTTCAATCTCTCCTTGGGCTTCTCCGGTGGTAATCGTTCCAAAGAAGGGCGGTGGATCAAGATTCTGTATTGACTATCGAGGACTGAATATGAAGACACATCTTGATGCTTATCCCATGCCACAAATTCCGGACATTTTAGAGTCACTACATGGAGCTGCTGTGTTTACCACACTCAACCTTAAAATTGGCTATTGGCAAATGGAGATGGAAGCAGATAGTATCCAGAAAACAGCATTTGTGACGTCCTCAGGGTTATTTGAATTCTTACCCTTCCTTTTGGATTGAAAAACTCTGCCGCTTCAGTCCAAAGATTAATGGAACACGTACTCAGGGAGTTAAGAGGAAAATGTTGTCTGGTATACATACACGATGTGGTGGTGTATTCTCGGAAGGAAATGGAGCATCTTCAACATTTAAACCAGGTCTTCAAGTGTCTACAGGATGCTGGCCTCACTCTAAATCTAAAAAAATGCAACTTCATCCAAAGAGAACTGACGATTCTTGGTCACATTGTTTCAGCAGAAGGAGTAAAAACTGATCCAGCGAAGGTAGCTGCTGTCCAGGATTTTCTGATACCCCAATCGATTAAGGATGTTCAGCATTTGGCAGGGTGGTACCACCGTTTTATCCCAAATTTCTCAACAAAAGGTGCACCTTTACATGCTCTTAAACAAAAGAAAGCTTCATGGATTTGAACTGATCAATGTCAGCGTGCCTTGGAGATAATAAAGAAAGACTTTACCCAAACACCAGTACTAACCCCTCCAGATTTCAGTAAGACATTCAAGGTACAGACCGATGCTAGTGAGACAGGATTGGGGGCTGTATTAACCCAGGAAACAGAAGGAGAGGAACATGTGGTAGCCTATGCTTCTAGGCTATTAAGAGGAGCAGAAAAACGTATTCAGTTTCAGAGAAAGAGTGTTTGGCTGTCGTGTGGGCTGTTGAGAAATGGAGACATTACTTGGAAGGGCAACCTTTTGAAGTCGTCACAGATCATGCAGCTCTCACATGGGTTTTTCAGCATCCCAAACCAAACTCTCGTCTCACACGGTGGACTATACGTCTGCAAGGCTTTCAGTTCACAGTTAAATACAGAAAAGGTATATGTAATGTCGTAGCCGATGTGTTGTCTAGAAACCAAGAACATCCAGGATCATCAGAGCTGCTGGCTGTAGTTAAAGCTAACAAGTCGACTGCTTTTCCAACAAATTTACCTGTAGATCTTTATCAGATCACTACTGTACAACAAAATGATTTGGAGATCCAGGAGCTATGTAAAAAGGCTAGCTCACAAACTTCTCAGGACCTTTCAAGAGTACATTACTTGCTTGAGAATGGAGTACTGTTTCGCAGTGTACCTGATGGAAATAAGGGACAGAAACTACAGCTCGTCATACCAATGTGTTTTCGTAAAGAGTTCTTGCAATATGTCCACGATAACCCATTAAGTGGTCATCTTGGAAGATTAAAAACCCTTCTTCGACTTCTGGACATAGCCTATTGGCCAAATGTGAGAACTGATGTGTGGAAGTATTGTAAAGAGTGTCAAACATGTCAAAAGTATAAGCCTGTGTTAACCAAGTTATCTGGATATCTACAGTCCACACCAGTAGTCGAACCCGGTTAGATGCTTGGAGTTGATCTGATGGGTCCCTTCACAAAGAGTGTCAAGCAAAATGAACATCTATTAGTTATCGTTGACTACTGTTCCAAGTGGGTGGAGTTATTCCCTTTGAGAGTGGCGAAAGCTCCCCAAATAGCCAGAATCCTAGTAGAGGAAATATTTACTCGATGGGGCACCCCTGCTTATCTAGTGTAGGATAGGGGAGCTCAGTTTACTTCACAGATACTTTCCTTAATCTGCAAACAGTGGGGAGTAATACAAAAATTGACCACATCCTATCACCCCCAAATGAATATGACAGAACGGATCAATTGCAACTTAAAGACAATGATTGCTTCCTACGTGGGAGATGAGCATCACCAGTGGGATCAGTGGTTACCTGAATTTAGGTTTGCAATCAATACTACTTTCCAGGAGAGCACAGGATTCACACCAGCCGAAGTAGCTCTGGGACGGAAATTAAAGGGACCGTTAGAGAGGGTTATACATCGACCTCCGGCTCCTTGTAGTCCTGCCTATAGTGTGTTGGAAAGACAAGAACACCTCATTGACCTAGTGAAGAAAAATGTGGAACGAGCTCAACATAGACAAAAATACTACTATGACCTGCGATGCAAGTATTGTAAATTTCAGGTGGGAGATGTAGTCTGGGTCCGATCTCACCCTTTATCCAGAGCTGAAGAAGGCTTTATGGATAAATTAGCCGCAAAGTGGAAGGGTCCAGCTAAGATTCTCAAATGTCTTGGTCTTGTCAACTATTCTGTTTCTTTCCTTAATGATTCTGAAAATTTTGAGACTCATCATGTGCAGAATTTGAAAATTTGTTATGGTTATGACAAGTCTCTTAATGATCAGGGGGTATGTAACAGTTAAATGTTACTTATGGTGTTATTCCACTACCCACCATTAGGGGACACCATTGGTCCTCTATGTTTAGTTAAATACCGGTAGGGAGTAGAAGAAGGGAGGGCTGTTTGGTAAAGAGGAAAGCATGGCTTCCCTCTGGTAACCTTACCTGTACTGATGTCCTGATTGGGAAACTTACAGATTTTTTTGCTCAATCAAAAAGGACTCCTTTTACCTACCTTTTTTTTACCATTGATGCTTTTTCCTACTACATGGTACATGTTGGGAATAGAAAGGAGTAATCTACCTGTATAATATCTTATTGGCCTTGAGTCATCGAAACGTGATATTAATCAAGAGGATAAGAACTGTTTTCTAATTGTGTCTGGAATGCTGTGTGGAGTATTGAATCTGGTCTGGACTATTACCAAATATTCAATAAATATATACATCTAAATCATCTAGAAGGGTTCTTCTTTCACCTATGGACTGTGGCATACAAGTATTACCACATTCGTTGCATCCAACATTACACACTCATATCATCATGACTATTCATTTTGTATTTATATATATATATATTTGTTTGTTGAGGACTTTGTATTACTGGATTATGGTATGTTAATTTGTTTCAGGTTTATTATTGTGCATTTCACTATTGTTCTTTTATCATAATATATCTCTACGAAGAAAAGCCGTTTTCTGTCCTATTGTTTTTTTTTTTTACATCAACCAGTTTAATGATTGTGATAAGTTGGTATGCATATCCCTCCCCAAAAGACTTTCAGATTTATAGTAAACTTTACTCCTAGAAGTATGAGTTTGTTATAGCGGGATCGATGCCCGCATTCTCCATGAGGATGTTTGCTTTTCTCTAATCTCAGTCCTGGTCATCACAATTTGAATGTGGTAGACCTGGCTAGCAGAGTTGGTACACTTTCACTTCTGTAGATTTGGAGTCTCGCAGCTTTACAGAAGTCCTTCTGATTGGGTCCTTTGCAACTTTTGGCACAAAAGTCACAGAAGGTCCTGTAGAGATTTTAACTGGTATCTCTGGATTCAGAGGCCAGAGTGCTAACCATATTTCCTCATGGATTTCCATGAGGCTACCCTGCAAATTAGAGCTCAGCAGAAAAGAGATTCAGAACAAAAGTCTGCTTTATGTGGGCCTGGCATGCAGCAACACTCCACGAGAGAACTTTCTCTTTTACATGTTCTTCACTAATTTTACAGATCTGGGCATTAAATTATGTTTTTGATACATTATATTACATTACATTTATTGATTTAGAAGGTGCATTTATGCAAAGCGGCTTATAATAGAGGAATAACACAACATAAGCGATTCATCTTAAGGAGACAATAATACAAAAAGTGCTGCATTCCAAATTTTCAATTGTATCAGAAAAATACTATGCATGACAGATTAGAGTTCAGCAAGTGCAATATATGTAGATATTTTTTATATAAGTGTATGGAGAAATGCTCATGGACCTGGCAAGCAGAGTATTTCAGCAGGAGATTTGGAGGATCACTGCTTTTGAAAAGTACTTTTGATTGGGTCAGCACTTTATTCAAAGAAGGTCCCACAGAGATTTGAAATCGGATCAATGGATTCAGAGTGCTAACCATTACACCATGGAACCAACATTAATTGTCTGCACTCTCCTGGATTTGGACAAAAAACATGTTTTGTTGAAATTGGCAAGAGAAAGGCATATTTTAGGCCTCTCGATGGGGATTTCAACAGCCAAACTCTGTGTTTGGCCACAAGACCCTAAGTAGTTTCCGCCAGGATTTGAACTCAGCTTGTTGGATTCAAAATGCAATGTGCTAACCATTACACCATCTGCATTTACTGCTGAAAAGAAGTTGCGAGTATTATTGCTGTTTGGTCAGGGAACTTAGAGTGTTGGTGGAAATCTGCCCATTGCAATCACTGGCCATCGTACGTTTCATGGATGCGAGGGACGATGAAAGGTTCGTGTACCACCCTATTGCAACTTATTTCATAGACCAGATGGAGGATGTTGGTTTGTGGACAGAGAAATTTCCAAATAGTGACGGGTCCGGTTTACATGCCCGAACGGACGCACGTAGGGTGCGACGTAAGCTGCGGTGAGCCCCCCGGCGTCCCGTGGTCCCACTATCTGCCCCGTGACCACTTATAATGCCCAATGCCCACCCTGGGGTGGCAGGGCTGTCCACAGACCCATTAATCATCCCCCTGACCCACTGTTTTACCCAAATTGACCAGTGAGACCCCCTGACCACTCTGGGGGGGCGTGGCTGTCCACGGATCCATTATCATCCCCCTAACCAACTATTTCCCAAGTAGGTTTTTACGCTCTGGGATTTCACGGGCCACGTGTTTGGCCCCTGGGGGCTTGCTAAGTATTAAAGCCTCTGATGAAAGTACCTTTGCACACAGGCCTAAAATGAAGCCTGTCTCATTGATTCTTATGACAGGCAGAGAGATCTGTTGAAAATAATGAAAAATACTTTTTTACATCCTAGACCTTAGTCCTCTTAGTATGTCGATAAGGGGCTTTTGACGTGTCACCTTGTGAAACCTGGGGTCCATTGGAGCTCAGGCAGCAAAGTTAGAGCACGTCCCACTTACCATTTGTACCGTTCATTTTCACAGCGGGTCCGTGTACACGACCCCGAAAGCTCCAAACGACTCTGCATGTGAATCTGTTGCTTCTCAGGGGCCCCCTAGTCAGTGTGCAAAGTTTCAAGTCCCAATGACTTCGTTAAGTGCTTAATTGGCTGACTAATGTGTTTATGGGGTGGCTGTGGCTCAGATGGTAGAGCGGGTCAGCTGCTAATTGCAGGGTTGGTGGTTCGATTCCTGGCCCACACAACTCCACATGCCGTAGTGTCCTTGGGCAAAACACTGAACCCCAAGTTGCTCCCAATGGCAGGCTAGCGCCTTGCATGGCAGCTCTGCCACCATTGGTGTTTGTGAATGGGTGACTGGGAAACAGTGTAAAGCGCTTTGGTAACCTTTAAGGTAATAACCATTTACCATAATGTGGCAATAATTTTCCTATAATATTTTTCTTGATTTTTTAAAAAGTAATTCCTTAACTCTGAGGGACACACCTTTTTAATATGTTGTTTCTGAGGGCCCAACAATGAAGCATTTGAAGCCCCCAAGTCTTAGCATCAATTTCATCCCCGTACACGAAACCGCTGTAGAATTGCATTGGTTCAATGGGCAAGTGGGATTTCTTGTAAAAACAGGTCAAAAGGTCGCAGGACCTCCGAATTTGGGATTCTGGAGCCCCAGGGGCCCCCGAATCAGTGCCTAAAATTTGGAAGCTCTAGACATTTTCTGAATGCACTCTTTCAGCTCTAGACCTTAAATGAACACCCAAATGACTTTGCACATGCGAGAGGTTCTTTCTGGCTTTGAGAGCAAAAGGCCTGTGAGGTTGATTCTCTCATTCAATTAAAAAATAAAATTGAAAAAAATTTCATTCTAGAGAGTTGCGCTTTTAATATGACACGCTAGGGGCCCCGGACTACCAGCACGTGAAGTTTGGGGCACAGAGGAGCTTTCTAGAAAAAGTCCATCTGCCATTTATTTCATTCATTTTCTACAACGGGTCGATGGACGGGGCACCGAAAGGTCCAAACGACTCAAAAACGACATATGCGCGTCGTCAGGGCATCCTTACACAGCGTTGGGAGTTTCGTGACCTTTTGACCTTATTTTCAATTCATTTGGCCCATTTAGGGATGTTGTCCACGAACACGTTGTGAAAAATGCATTGATTCAAAGGGATAATGGGATGCCTGGAAAAGAGTGGTCAAAAGGTCGCAGGCTCTTGAAACTCCCGGTCCGCGAGCGTCTGGTCCCCACGAATCAGGAACCAAAGCTTGGGGTCTCTAGAACCTTCCTGAGCTTATATTCAAACCCTAACCCTAGTGGTCTCTAATCCTTCAAGAGGCTCTTTCAAGCTTTAAGAGCAAAAGGACTTTGTGAGAATCTTGCACAAACTCCCCCAAAATGTTTCCTTTTTTCTAGAGCATCGTGCTCTCGGTATGTCTTTTGAGGGGCGTCAGGCTACCGCCGTGTGAAATTTATGGGCTGGGGGAGCTTTCTAGAAAAAGGCCACGTGCAATTTGTTTCATTCATTGTCTGCTACGGGTTGGCGGACGGGGCTCCGAAAGGTCCGAACGACCCGAAATTGACATATGCGCATCGTTGGGGTGCCCTTAGACAGCGTGGAGAGTTTTGTGACCTTATGACCTTATTTTCCATTCATTTGGCCCATTTAGGGACATTGTCCATGAAAACGTTGTGAAAAATCTGGGGTCTTTAGGACATCGGGAAGAGCAATCCCACTTACCATTTGTACCATTCATTTTCACAGACTTGGAAAGGTCCAAATGGCTCCAAATTGAAATCTGTAGCTTCTCATGGGCCCCTTAGACACTGTGAAAAGGTTCATGTCAGAATAACTTTGTTAAGTGATTAATTGGCTGACTAATGTGTGTAATGTGACAATCATTTTTCAGGAATATTTTTCTTGATTTTTTTTAAGTACTTGCTTAACACCGAGGGACATGAATTCATTACATGTTGTATCCGAAGGCCCCAGGAAGGAGTACTCGACGGCTGAAGTTGCTGGCATATGATTCAAGGCTTTTTTTCACTGAATCATACAGGAAGTGCCCACTTCCAATTTGTTTGAATGGCACCAAATGCATGGCTCGTGGGAATTAATTTTTTAAGCTCATTGTGCATGTTTATGAGTTGATAGTTGCATCAGCGTGTTATATTGTGCTGAGTTGAGTACTATTTCATAAAGGAACATAATAAAGCATACTGTTTCCCCCCACTACAACCTCAATTGCATGTATTGGCTTGAATTTGGATCCCCTCCCCCTTCTCCATTTTCAAGCCAGTTGCAATGGTTCTCCAACTATAAGCGTATTACAATGGTAATGATTAATAATTGACCTTTGAGTCTCACACTTAAGCTAATTGTGCATGTTTATGAGTTGATAGTTGCATCAACGTGTTGTATTGTGTATTCTGAGTGCTGCCAAAGGGATTTTGTCAATAAAACTGCATGTAAATGTTACTCTAAGTGTTTAAAATGAATAGCCCTGCTGTTGAGTCTCCATAGAACAAACTGCTTATGGGTAGACCCACTTCCAATCAATTTAATGAGACAAATTGTATGTGGGATCTCAGCTATCCCTGTCTGTGATTCTGTGCTAAGAAATCAACTTTTTAGCACTTTTGCTCAGTGCAGTTCTCAATATGTTAATATATGTCTATGTATGTATGTATCTATCTGTAGGATGTTTGTCTGTCTGTCTGTCTGTCTGTCTGTCTGTCTATCTGTCTGTCTGTCTGTCTATCCTTTTAGCCCATTACTTTGATTGGAAGTGGGACTACCCACTTCCAATCAATTTAATGGGACAGATTGTATGTGGGATCTCAGCTATCCCTGTCTGTGATTCTGTGCTAAGAAATCTCCTTTTTTAGCACTTTTGCACAGTGCAGTTCTCAATATGTCCAATATATGTCTATGTATGTATGTATCTATCTGTAGGATGTCTGTCTGACTGTCTGTCTATCTGTCTGTCTGTCTTTCTGTCTGTCTATCTTTTTAGCCCATTACTTTGATTTTAGCACTTTTGCACAGTGCAGTTCTCAATATGTCCAATATATGTCTATGTATGTATGTATCTATCTGTAGGATGTTTGTCTGTCTGTCTATCTATCTGTCTGTCTGTTTACCTGTCTATCTGGCTGTCTGTTTATTCTTTTAGCCCATTACTTTGATTGGAAGTGGGACTACCCACTTCCAATCAATTTAATGGACACAAAATCATCACTTGGTGGACTTCATTTTATGAACTCCAGGATAACATTTATGACATATAATCACATTAAGGTGACTCAGTGAAGCCCCCTGATCAACCTAAGCCCTTCAAAACATAACAATTTCACTGACCACGGAACCTTTATTTCTGTGAATGGGACGAATTGTACATGGGATGTCCAGATCTCAGCTCTCGGGCTACGACCTCGGGACTGACCTCGTTCGAAAGGGCTGCCTGAGACCTTTACAACGAGCCCAGCTTCGTCTCACTAGCCCACCAGGAACATAAAAAGGGCCCATGGTGCTGCCTGAGGGGGAGATAGCCTCTAAGTGGTGCTGAAAGGAAATCAGCATTTGCCAATGCAAATAAATTGCACGTGGGCAGTCCCACTTCCAATTGACTTAATGGGACAAATTGTATGTGGGATCTCAGCAATCCCTGTCTGTGATTCTGTGCTAAGAAATCTCCTTTTTAGCACTTTTGCACAGTGCAGTTCTCAATATGTCCAATATATGTCTATGTATGTATGTATCTATCTGTAGGATGTTTGTCTATCTGTCTGTCTGTCTATCTTTTTAGCCAATTACTTTGATTGGAAGTGGGTCTACCCAATTGCAATTTAATTGCATTGGCTGAAATCATCACTTGGTGAACTGCATTTTTATAACTCCAGGATCCATTTTATGACATTTAATCACATTTAGGTGACTGTAGGACTCACCCTGAACATAGTTCACCCTTCAAAACATAAAATTTCAACAGTCCACAAAACCTTCATTTCTGTGAATGGGACAAATTGCATGTGGGATGTCCAGATCTCAGCTCTGGACAGACTTATTGTGCTCAAACCTCTGTTTTGTGGTTCTCCAAGCCTCCTCTTTCTATCTTGTGAGTTTCAAGAAAATCAGAGGAAGTCGAACATTGCGCGCACAAATCCTTAAAGGGGTACGCACAAAATTTTTGACATCCTCCGATCTTAATGAAATTTATACCATAGAAACAGGAGGCTTGGAGAAGAACAGAAATACAAGTTTCAGCTTCCCAAGTCTGTCAAGAGCTGAGATCTTCATATCACAACTCCAATTTGACCCATTCACAGAAATAAAGGTTTCGTGGTCAGTGGAATTTTTTGGTTTTGAAGGGCTTATGTTGTTCAGGGGGAGTCCTACAGTCACCTTAATGTGATTTTAAGTCATAAATATATGCATATGCAATAAAATTGCATGTGGGATGTCCAGATCTCAGCTCTGGACAGACTTATTGTGCTCAAACCTCTGTTTCTGTGCTTCTCCAAGCCTCCTCTTTCTATCTTGTGAGTTTCAAGAAAATCTGAGGAAGTCGCAAATTGCATAAATTTAGAGAATTCTGTCTGTCTGTCAGTCCTTTTAGCCCATTACTTTGATTGGAAGTGGGACTGCCCACGTGCAATTCATTTGCATTACTTGGTGGACTGCATTTTTATAACTCCAGGACTAAATTTATGACATATAATCACATTTAGGTGACTGTAGGACTCCCCATGAACATAGTGCACCCTTCAAAACATATAAATTCAACTGAACACCAAGTGATGATTTCATCCAATGCAAATAAATTGCATGTGGGTAGTCCCATATACAGTCAAATGAATGGGCAGTGGTCTGTTGGAGGACAAATAGCTATACAATCAATTGCTAATGGACAGTTAGTCTGTCGGTGGACATGTAGGACTCCCCCTGAACATAGTGCACCCTTCAAAACATATAAATTCCACGGACCACCAAGTGATGATTTCAGCAAATGCAAATAAATTCCATTTGGGTAGTCCCACATACAGTCAAATGAATGGGCAGTGGTATATTGGTGGACATACATCTATACAATCAATTGCTAATGGACAGATAGTCTGTTGAATAAACTGTACGTGGGTAGTCCCACTTACAGTCAAATGAATGGGCAGTGGTCTGTTGAATAAATTGTACGTCGGTAGTCCCACTTACAGTCAAATGAATGGGCAGTGGTCTATTGGTGGACATACATCTATACAATCAATTGCTAATGGACAGATAGTCTGTTGAATAAATTGTACGTGGGTAGTCCCACTTACAGTCAAATGAATGGGCAGTTAGACTGTTGGTGGACATATAGCTATACAATCAATTGCTAATGGGCAGTTAGTCTGTTGGTGGACATGTAGGACTCCCCTTGAACATAGTGCACCCTTCAAAACATATAAACTCCACTGACCACCAAGTGATGATTTCAGCAATTGCAAATAAATTGTACGTGGATAGTCCCACTTACAGTCAAATGAATGGGCAGTGGTCTGTTGGTGGACATATAGCTATACAATCAATTGCTAATGGGCAGTTAGTCTGTTGGTGGACATACAGCTATACAATCAATTGCTAATGGGCAGTTAGTCTGTTGGTGGACATACAGCTTTACAATCAATTGCTAATGGGCAGTTAGTCTGTTGGTGGACATACAGCTATACAATCAATTGCTAATGGGCAGTTAGTCTGTTGGTGGACATGAAGCTATACAATCAATTGCTAATGGGCAGTTAGACTGTTGGTGGACTCAGTTCATGTGCAAAAGAGATGGTTAGCGGGCAGAGAGCGGGTCAGTGGACAGCCCCGCCCCCACAGGGTGGTCAAGGGGTCTCCCTGGTCAATTTGGGTAAAATAGTGGGTCAGGGGGATGATAATGGGTCCGTGTACAGCCCAGTCCCTTCAGGGTGGTCAGCCCTTGTCAATTTGGGTAAAATAGTGGGTCAGGGGGATGATAATGGGTCAGTGGATAGCCCCGCCCCCCTCAAGTTTTTCAGGGGTCTCCTGGTCAATTTGGGTAAAATAGTGGGTCAGGAGGATGATAATGGGTCCGTTGACAGCCTACCCACCCCCCCCCCCGCCCACCGGGTGGTCAGGGGGTCTCACTGGTCAGTTTGGGTAAAACAGTGGGTCAGGGAGATGATGCGTTGCCCATCTACCAGGTGCTCGCTTAGCACGCGAGAGGTAGCCACGAAATCGATGCCCCATGAGATCGATGCCCGCATTCTCCATGAGGATGTTTGCTTTTTAGGATATATTCTCTAATCACAGACCTGGTCATCACAATTTGAATGTGATAGACCTGGCCAGCAGAGTTGGTACACTTTCACTTCTGTAGATTTGGAGTCTCGCAGCTTTACAAAAGTCCTTCTGATTGTGTCCTTTGCACCTTTTGGCACAAAAGACACAGAAGGTCCCGCCGAGATTTTAACTGGTATCTCTGGATTCAGAGGCCAGAGTGCTAACCTTCTTTCCTCACAGATTTCCATGAGGCTACCCTGCAAATTAGAGCTCAGCAGAAGAGAGATTCAGAACAAAAGTCTGCTGTATGTGGGCCTGGCTTGCAGCAACACTCCACGAGGGAACTTTCTCTTTTATGCGTTCTTCACTAATTTTACAGATCTCGACATCAAATTATTTTTTTGATACATTACATTACATTACATTTATTGATTTAGAAGGTGCTTTTATGCAAAGCGGCTTATAATAGAGGAATAACACAACATAAGCAATTAATCTTGAGACAATAATACAAAAAGTGCTGCATTCCAAATTTTCAGTTGTATCACAAAAATAGTATGCATGACAGATTAGAGTTCAGCAAGAGCAATATATGTAGATATTTTTTATATAAGTGTATGGAGAAATGCTCATGGACCTGACAAGCAGAGTATTGCAGCAGGAGATTTGGAGGATCACTGCTTTTGAAAAGTACTTTTGATTGGGTCCTCCGAACCGTCGGTGCAAAAGGCAAAGAAGGTTCCACTGAGATTTGAACTCAGATCACTGGATTCAAAGTCCAGAGTGCTAACCATTACACCATAGAACCGACTTCTATTGCGTGCACTCTCCTGGGTTTGGACTATGGTAAATAACCTTGAAAAACAGGTGTATTTCTTCAAAAACAAAATATGTATTTCTTCAAAAACAAAATGTGTTGCTGTTAATCAATAGTATTCTGATGTGAGTCCTTGGTGTGTTTCCTTTGTGCTGGCACATATGAATGGTGTCTTGTTCTAATAAGCTGAATGTATGATATCTTTGCAGCTGGTGTTTTCTTTCAAATAATAATGTGTATGAGCAAACAAGGCTGCCTCATTGTGGGAATGCGCTGAAAATGTAGGACAAAGAAAAAAAGTATTTGGCTGTTTACGCAGATGTTTCTAGGAGTTGATATACTCTGTCCATGAACTGTAATATGAGTTCAAGATATGAGAGGCTACCAAAGATGTATGTTTCTAGATGGGCGAGGGAAAGCAACAAGGCAGTGACCTCATTAGTCAGAGATGGTGGGTAACAAGATAACAAAAAGGTACATAACTGAGAACTTAGGAAAATGAGTCAGAACGGACAGCTGACCGATCTCAAATTTGTTGGTGTTCAATAAACTACAACTTTGGCATCTGGAACTCAAAACTTTCTTACAACTTAGAGAGATTCATCGTGATTTCCACAACATATTGCTGGCGACCACGAAGGGATGGCAGTGAGGTCAAAGGGGTCGAAAGGTCACCGACAGGACGGCTTGCGCGAGTTACACAAGATCACCGGCACCACAAAATCAAGGTAAGCGCTTTGCTTAAGGTGATCTTGTGTGATCTGTGATAGCAAGTCCCAGTAAGTGACTTCCCTGAGACTTTTGCCGGTCTGGACATAGAATAATTTGGACTAATTGGCTAAAATAGAGGCGAGTTCCAGATTTCAAAAATTGGGGATGGGATAAGAAAGTTTATTTAAAGAAGGTAGAAAAAGCCTGGGCGAGTCGAGAAGCGACGGCTTGTGAAAATTCCCTGTTAGGTGCATTTATTCAAGGTTTTGCCAGAAGAGTGGCTGAAAATCCTGTACAGGTGAAAATCCTAACACGGGTGGAGAAGTGAAAATTCAAGTAAAATTCCTCCAGGTGTTATATTAAGTTATTTATTGCAGTGTTTGACGGAACCCGGACTGTGCAGAAAACGGGGAATTGTTGAACTATGTGCATGTTTGAGATAATTAATAATGTGCATGACTAAATATGTTGTTGGTGCATGTGTGCTTACGGTACTAATTGCGCTGTTCTTGTGTTTATTCAAATGCATGATAGCAGTGTTGATGATGTATTTTGTGCAGAGGCAGAATAATACAGAGAATCAGGTGCAATGAGGAGATGCTAAATGAGAGCAAAAGTGGAAAATTTCTCGGAACCAGTAATTAACTGAGAGAACCTCGGATGGTTCACCGGACCATGGGAACAAAGGTGGCTGGAAACCCAGGAAACATTGAAAAGGTGTTAGTCCAGTAGTGCTTTGACGTAAAGAATTCTGGGCGTATTTGGCCCATGCGAGGAACTGGCTCCATGTCTCGTGGTGGTTCTGGCAAAAAGTGCGGAGGAAACGGTTTATTTCTTGCACTTTTCTTTCCGTTTGCCCATTCGCCTGAGGATGGTACCCAGATGTTAGAATGATCGTGACCCCAAGGAGAGAAAAGAAAGCTTTCCAGACCTGAGATATAAACTGGGGACCACGATCGGATACAATATCCTCAGGGATGCCAAAATGACGGAACACCTGGTTGAAAAGATTCTCTGCGGTTTCGAGGGCCGTGGGGAGTCCAGGTAATGAAATCAATTTACAAGCCTTAGAGAATCTATCCACGATGATAATGATGCACGTGTTACCTCCAGAAGATGGTAGATCGGTGATGAAATCTACCCCCAGATGTGACCAGGGTCGCTGAGGGACAGGGAGTGGTAAGAGTTTCCCGGATGGTAGATGGCGTGGAACCTTGGATTTAGCACAGATTTGGCAACCTTGGACGAAGCGTTTTACATCTCCCCTCATCCTTTGCCACCAGTACCGTGGTTGAAGGAGATTAAACGTTTGCGTGGCTCTGGGATGACCTGTACCCACAGAGGAATGCACAGACTCAATAAGAGGTAGACGAAACTCATGTGGGACATAGGTAAGATTGGCTGGGCACTCAGGGGGAGGTGGATCTCGTCGTGTACCTCTTTGGATCTGGTCGTCAATATCCCAAAGGATCGGGCTGATGAACACCGATGTTGGTAAGATCGATTCAGGTTCTTCAATGAGATCTGGGGGAGCATGAAGTCTGGAGAGAGCGTCGGCGCGGATGTTCTTGGATCCTGGGCGGTAGGTTATGTGGAAATGGAAACGGGTGAAGAAAAGGGCCCAACGGGCTTGTCTCGGGTTCAGCCTCTTGGCTTCTTTGAGGTACTGCAGATTTTTATGGTCCGTAAGGACTGTGAATGGATGTTGAGCACCCTCGAGCCAATGTCTCCACTCCTCCAAAGCCAGCTTGATGGCGAGAAGCTCACGGTTTCCCACATCATAGTTTTGTTCTGCTGAAGATAACTTCTTGGAGAAAAAAGCACAACGGAGAGGTTTGACGGTATCTTCCTGCTGTTGGGATAGGATGGCACCGACTCCGGTCGTGGAGGCATCGACTTCCACAATGAAGGCAAGGTTTGGATCAGGATGATGCAGAAGGGGTGCAGAGGTGAATTCCTGTTTCAAGATGTTGAATGCTGTGTCTGCCTCAGGAGTCCAGGTTAAAGACTTGGGTTTTCCCTTTAAGAGAGAGGTGAGTGAAGAGGTTATGGTACTGTAGTTATTGATGAAACGTCGATAAAAATTTGCGTATCGTTGGAGTTCTTTTATGGATTCAGGTGTTGGCCATGAGGTGACTGCTGTGACTTTCCCGTCATCCATCTTCACTCCATGTTTGCTGACGACATAACCGAGGAACGGGACAGTCTCTTGGTGGAATGTACACTTTTCTGCCTTGAGAAAAAGGGAATGATCTCGTAAACGCTGGAGTACTTTAGAGACATGGTGTTGATGGACAGTTTCGTTGGGGGAAAAGATGAGTATGTCGTCAATGTAGACAATCACAAATTTGTTCAGGAAGTCACGGAGTATCTCATTCATGAAATCTTGAAACACGGAAGGGGCGTTGACCAATCCATATGGCATAACGAGGTACTCATAGTGGCCAGACGGGGTAATGAACGCAGTTTTCCATTCGTCCCCTTCGCGGATTCGAATAAGGTTATACGCACTTCTGAGATCTAACTTGGTAAAGATGCGTCAGCCTCTCAGTTGTTCAAGAGAGGTGGGAACCAGAGGAAGGGATATTGGAACTTGATGGTTATCTTGTTCAGTGCTTGTGATGTCGATACAGGGCCTCAATCCTCTGTCCTTCTTGGTGACAAAGAAAAAACTGGAGGCTGCTGAAGAGGTAGATGGGCGAATGTATCCCTGTCTCAAGGCTTCCTGTATGTACTCCTCCATGGCTCGTTGTTCAGGGATGGAAAGAGAGTAAATATGACCTCGAGGTACCGATTCACCTGGCTCTAAGTCAATCGCACAGTCCCAAGGTCGATGTGGTGGAAGATGGGAGGCCTTTTCGGGACTGAAGACATCGGCGAACGTGGAGTAAGAGAAAGGAATGTCTGTAGACTGTTTTTCCCGAGGGCTTTCAACGGATGTCACAGCGATGGGAATACTCACTGGAGAGGGGGAAACCGGCTTGGGAAGTTCAGGAAAACAGGAAGGGAAACATGTTGACCCCCATTGCAGAATTTCTCCCTTCCTCCAACAAACTACGGGATTGTGTTGTATGAGCCAGGGTCTGCCCAGAATTATTGCTGCCGTGGAGTTTTCAAGTATTAGAGGAGTGAATGATTCTTTGTGTAGACACCCTACTCGTAATGTGATGGGCTTGATTTGATATTTCACATACCCGGGATTCAGGGCTTTTCCAGTCACTGATTTTGCGGCGAACGGGATTGGAGAGTGGGTCTTCGGGAGTTGTAGTTGCCTGCAGAGGTCGCTCGAGATGAAATTACCCGCGGACCCAGAGTAGATGAGGGCTGTAACTGAAATGCTAGCGTCAGCAGTAATCAATGACACTGTAGCAGATAATGGAGCAACACTAAGGGTTCTGGTGGATAACAAACTCACCCGGAGTCGTGGTGGTCGGACAGGACAGACGCTGATGTAATGGGTGTTGTCTCCACAATACAGGCAGAGATGATTTGACATCCATCGGGCCCTTTCAAAGACAGTTAAACGGGTATTGTCAGTCTGCATGGGTTCTGTATCGTTTGCCACAGAACGTTCCAATGACTGAACAGAAACAGGATGTACTGGTTGTCGATTCTCAGGATAACAGTTCTGAGCACGTCGGGCCACTCGGATGGAGAGCTGGATGAATTTCTCTAAACCAACACTATCATCATATACTGCAAGTTGCAATCGAAGAGCGGGATTTAAACAATGCCGGTAGGTAGTGATGAGCGCTTTCTCATTCCATCCGCTTGCCGCAGCCAAGGTTCTAAATTTCAAGGAATATTCGGTGATTGAACTTGTACCTTGTCACAGATGATAGAGCTGTTCACAGGTGGATGAGTCGCCTAAAGGACAGCCAAACCCCTCTTTGAAATGGGATATGAAAGTTTGGAGGGTATCGGTGGCTGGACCGGCCTGATTCCAGATGGTTTCGGCCCATTGCAGTGCTCCGCCAGTGAGTAATGAAATAACAAAGGAGATTTTTGAGCGTTCAGTAGGAAAATGATATGGCTGTACCTCTAGTGCTAGGGAACATTGAAGGAGAAACCCGTTGCAATCCTCCTCCTTGCCTGAGAAGGGCACCGGTTTTACCATGGGGCTTGTCACACACCACGGAGATGAAGCAGCAGATGCGTAAGCGGGATTGGTTGTCGCTCCGCGCTCGTCAAACATAGGCAGAGGAATGTTGGCTGGATTTCTCTCTGGAGCGGGATTTTCTGAATCCATGGCGGTCTTGGTCGAACCTTCTGTCAGGATATACACGAGGACAACAAGGTAAATAGGATTCAGAAAGCTTTAATATTGGAATGGCAAGTGAGCATCAGATGAAATTGACAGACGCGGGGAATGATTTGCAGAGGAATGATCGTGGGATGATATGTTGTAGAGATCTGCTTGGATATAGCAAGGATGTGCCAACCGGGAAACACAGGGAAGGATCACAGGAGAATAGGGGAGAATCCAGGAGGAAATGTGGGGTCTAGGGAAAGAAGCAGTAGGTAAGTCCTTTTGCTGGAATACTGTGGAGTCACACTGGAGCTGATGAATACACAAATCTGGGAATCACAGAGAGAGAGAGAGTTAGCAGGTTGGTTCCTAGTTCAAGGTTCGACGGAGACTGGATGAGAAGTGTGCTCTTTTGTAGTGCTCAGTGGTGCTGGATTAGATGACAGGTGCAGGTGGTTAATACTCAGGTGATTGTGATCTTTGTGCAGTGGGTGTGAATGAACCTGATTGATCCCTGACACTTACTGAGCAATTATTTCAAAACACAAGAAAAGAGATATGTTTTTAGAAATGTTTGTCTTTAAGACTTTATTCTGTTTAAACTTTTACTTACTTTTCTGTTAGTTTAAAAACTTGATTTATATTATTTTATTAGATAGAATGGAAGTTCCTTCACCTGAGAAAGTGTAAGAAATGGAGAAAGTAGTAATAACAAATTATTACTTAACAATAAAAAATGGATTATAATATATTAATAATAAGATAGGTGTTGTAAATGTAAAGCTCTGCATGAACAGAAGGCTAGAAATAAGTTGAATTGATTATATAGAGACATTCGAAAAAGACATTGTGTTCTGTTTTATTAAAGATTAGAAGGTTATTTGTATGTTGTTTGAATGGACAGAAGAAAGTAAATTGAGAGTAGTTTTTTGTTTTTAAATGGGGTGAGATGAGCAGTTAATATAATCAGTTATTAAAATATCACTATTTTTACTGTTGAAGAATAAATTAAATATTTTATTGTGAGATTGTAAAATGAAAAAATAAGAAATAACTGTAATGAGATTGTAACACTCCACAATATCAAAGTTGAGTATCACAAAATATATGGGAACAATGGTCCCGTTTCTATAGACTATAGAGTAGAAAGACAAATATATCACTCAACACTGACAATTAAACAATCAACCAAGTGTATTTACAACATAAATAATATTTACAATAATAACAGACAAGGTGTGTGTGTGTGTGTGTGAAAGTGAAATCCAGAGTGCACAGAGTTATTGACAGGGTTCAGATCAGCCTCACCGGGTTTTTTTGTATAGTCCGAGAGCACAATCAAATGAAGATGACTGGCGTATGTCCTCTGGTAAAAGTAATCCAGGCTGCGAGCCAAACGAATATACTTCTTGAGGAACGGCGCCTTCGCGCTTCCAGGTCAGTCATCAATATATAATCCACAGTATGAATGAAAGGTTTTTGTGAATGAGAGTTCTCGTAAAAGCGCCCCCTCAAAACCGGCATACCGGTTCCTTAAATAGAAAGTCAACGATACTTCCTGTTTACGTGGCAGGAAAGAACGTGACACGAAACCACGCGAAGTTCTCGCGTGAACAGAAATCGGGATAAATACACAACAGCTGAGGGAATGACAGATAACAGGGGAAAGCAATATAACTTAAAGGCAATAATGACAAACATAATTAGTTTAATGTCATAAACCTTATATATAAAACATCCCTTATGTGGCCACGCTACATAGATCCCCCAGCCATCGGCATAGGAGGAGATCGTCCGTACCAGCGTTTTAGGTTCACCACATTTAAAATTTCTGTTTTACATGGGTCTCCCCAACGAACGGTGTAATTTATTGGCCCCATTTTTTTTATTACTTCCGCTGGACCCTCCCACTTGGGCGCTAGCTTAGCAGAGTATTTATTCGAGGAAGACGAGAAAGGGTGAGTTTTAACCCAGACTAGATCACCCGGCTGAAACTGCGCATCTTTCCGTCGGGCATTATAGTATCTAGCTTGTCTAGATTGTTGCACCCCTACTCGGTGCTTTACCTCCTCTGCCATGATGTTCTGTCTTTCAATTATATTATAGGCTGTTTGGTCAGGAGTGGGGTTTTTGAGAATCAACCTCTCTAGTGGACCATGAAGCTGTCTGCCCAGCATTAATTCAGCCGGAGTTCTCCCTGTTGTTTCTTGGTGTGCTGTGTTGATAGCAAACCTCAGCTCAGGTAACCAATGGTCCCATGTTTGATGGTATTTTCCCACATATGACGCAATCATAGTTTTTACTGTCCTGTTTATTCTTTCTGTGAGGTTAGTTTGAGGATGATAACTGGTAGTGAGTTTCTGTATGCTTCCCCAGGACCTGCATAGCTCGGACAGTACGTTAGAAGTGAATTGTGCTCCCCGGTCAGAAATGATTTATTTTGGAACCCCCCATCGGGTAAAGATCTCTTCCCTGAGAATTTTGACAGTCTTAGGGGTCTTACTATCTCGAAGGGGGAACAACTCTACCCATTTGGCGTAATAATCAACAACCACCAGTAAGTGTTTTGTTTCTTACTGGTCGGGAAAGGTCCCATAAAATCCATCCCCAAGGTGTGACCTGGTTCTGTCACTTGCGTCTGTTGTAAGAATCCACTTGGTTTTGTATTTTCGTGTTTATATTTTTGACATGTTTCACATCCTTTGACGTACTGCCAGACATCCTTATGGACAGTTGGCCACCACGCCACCTCCAAGAGCCTCAGTAATGTTTTCAGCCGTCCCAGATGTCCTCCCAGCGGGTTATCGTGTACGTAATGCAAGAAACCAGGAATTAATGCCTGAGGAACAACCAGTTGGAATTTACTTCCATAGTTTTTGACAGGAACCCGGCGATATAACACCCCCTGGTGGACCTCAAAGGTAATTTGGTTTTCTTGAACCTTTCTGGTTTTTTGGGCCAGTTGGAGGAGAGACACCGTATTGTCATGTCTTTGTGCTTGTGAGATTTCCTCTAACGTGTGGGGTATGTCAGAGGCACATCTCGATTTTACTATGGCTAGACAGGGCACACGCAATGTTCGTGATGCGTAAGCTATTACCCATTCCCCCTCAGGAGTTTGCTGGGTAATAATAGCTCCTAAGCCCACATCACTGGCGTCTGTATGAACCTGGAACGGTTGATTGAGGTCAGGTTGCATCAATACTGGGGGGTTTTGTAACAGTTGTTTAATAGTCTCCAGGCTGGTTTGGCACTCAGGAGTCCAATCCCACTTAACTCCTTTCTTTTTCAGGTTGTTTAATGGAGCTGTGATGTCGGCAAAATGGGGAATGAACTTGTGGTACCACCCGGCTAATCCCAAGAAGCGTTGGAGGGCTTTAATGTCTTTGGGAGGAGGATATTCAGCTACCGCTCTGGTCTTTTCAGGGTCGACCTCCACTCCTTTCTCTGAGACTATATGTCCAAGAAACTTTAGCTGCTTCTTAACGACATGGAAACCTAAGCCCGCGGACGGGCCCTTAAATGTACAAAATAAAAGTATGCGATAAACAAAACTGCTGTGTGTTACATTGGTACACATGCCACATATCTTTGGAAAGCTACATTTCTTGATTTTCTATTGATATAAACCATTTTAAGATACAATCACAACAGCAGGTACAATCTATATCTTTGTCAGACCACCAACATATAAACAACCAATAACAAAATTTAGGCAACTCACCTACTGAAGCTTCATAGTAGTCCACTGAGCCATAACTTCCCGACAAAAACGGTGTTGTTTCATTGTCAAATGTCCAAATGATCAAATCAAGTAAAATGTTTAGTCCAAATCACATTATTACATCAATAAATATCCACAGACTCTTGTTGCATCATTTCGAAGCACCTGGCAGCTGTGCCTAATCTTTCACATATAATCGGTACTAACTTCAGTTCAGATGTAAACATTTCCTATATCCGGTATCAAAATGGAAGCACGCACTCTGACCTTTCGACTGACACCTCATTTGACCCAATAGGAGCTTCCATGTCCTGTCCAAAGCCTTCAATACCCAACCACAGTCTGTGTCGAATGTAAGGGCATACCCACTTTCCTTTGTTTACTGATCAAACCAATTACATCGAAGAGTGGAAATGACTGACGCATCGTATAGCCAATGAAATTCTGAAAACAGTGATATGCGGCTTTAGTGGATTAATTAGAGCACGATTCTGTTATGCGTGTGCGCAAACTATAATCTCCTTTACCCACTGTTTTGCGCCTCCGTGCGTAAAGCCATTGGAGAGTTGTTTTGGAACTGTTTACACATTTGGCGATTTAAATATGGTGAAACGGACGCGAAAACAGGATTTTCACCTCAGGATGTGATATAAGAAGGCATTCATTGTGAAAATTCTGAGTTTGGAGATGAAATTTCTGAAAACAATACAGATGATTTGGAGGCAGAGGAAATATGGAGAGATGAGACATTGCTCTGGACAAGTAAGTGTTTTCTTGTGTTTTATAACATATATTACTGTATATTCCGCATAAATAAGATTTAGTTTGAATAATGAATCCACATTTTGTAATAACCCTTTGACGTGTGTTTCCTCAGTGAGTGTTTGAACCATTTGTGCGTGTTTTTAGTTCATTGTTTGTTTCAGATCTATTGACATGCTATATAGATGTTTTGTATATTTACTGTAAATATATATTTATATATATATATATATAAATGGACACGAAATATATATATATATATATATATATATATATATATATATATATATATATATATATATATATATATATAAATAAATAAATATAAGTTGAAAATAAGAATATATGTTGTGTTTGAGAGTCTATTTGTTACAATGCGGGGAGGTGGGGGAGGGGTAGGCCCACCTATTTGTTACAATGCTGAATTCATGGGGGAGGTGTAGGCCCATCTCTTTGTTCCATAGTACATTGGCAAAGTATACAGTATTTACAGTAAATATACATACAATAATACATATTTACACACTCGAAAAGAAAAACTATATATATATATATATATATATATATAGAATACAGAAAAGATGGAAAAGTTGTGTCTAGCTTTCTAAATTACATTTATTTATTCTCCCCCACTCAGCAAGCGGCCACATAAAGTGGAGCAGCAGGACAGCACCTCATCAAGAGAGGAGGGCTTTCAGAGAGACCCTTGCTGACAGAGTTGGGGTCTCAATCCACAGCCAGACCCGTATCTCCTGCTCCACGAAGAGCACATCACAGGCCGTTGCACATCACCAAATCTTGCACCGCTGGTGCGTCTGAAGTGCAGGCAGTGTCATGCAAAGACACCAGTGAAGTACTCTTCCTGTGTTGTGCCTATGTGCTTTGTACACAAATGTGACTGCTACAATGACTGGCATGTTGCTAGAAACATGTAAAATTTTGTAATGGTTTTTAAATACTTTGTGTAAAAATTCATGTAAATAGTTTGTTGTGTATTTTTTATATAAACAAATTGTCCACCATAGCACTAGTTTTGACTCTTTTATATGCACAACATTTAGTTTCAAGAAGGGAAAAGGCACTCTAATGTGTTTATGCATCAGTTACTCTGTGTCAGCAAAACTAATAGTGGATCTGGATATGGAATATGATAGCTCTAAGTGTCATCTTTCATTAGAGCCCAAAATTATGACTGTACGTTGAAGCGTTCAAAAGTAGTAGCCTTTTTGTCCTAGGTTACCAAAGGGTCCTTTTGGAGTATCCAAAAGGCACTTTTGTAAAACACCTGGGTGTACCCTTAGAAAAACATGTGTAAAATATTCATTTTTTATGGTATTGTTATAACATTTGAACTTGGACTAGGTAAGGATTCATGCTGTGATCCCATTGTGTTCTCAAGCTAATAGCTACAAGTTATAGTCATCTGCAGGCATCTGTATGCAAAAAATATTTCAGGCGGAAAAAAAAAACTTCTATTTCATTGTGTTCAAACTTCTATTACTCAGAATCAGTAGCACTTACAGTAATTCTGTCTGCTGGGGAAAAAACTTCAGAGTGTCCCCATTCAAATGTGACCAAAACCATGCATGTACTCCAAACGGTTCAAGAACAGCTTTAAATTTACTTTGGGTATGCCTTGATTAGGCGTTTTAGGCTAATTTTACAGGATTGGAGAAGTGACACTTCTTCATATTCAGAGTAAGCGAAGCTTGGTTTAGTCTTTGCAGAATGGTGTTCAGGTATTGTACATGTTGTGGTAAAGACCTTGAATAGACTATGATGTCATCAATATAAACGAAACAAAACTTTCCTCTCAACTCTGCTAGGACCTTCTCCATCAGCCTCTGGAAGGTGTCAGCAGCATTCTGTAATCCATATGGCATGGAGCGGAACTGGAATAGACATTGGGAGGTGATGAAGGCTGTTTTGGCTTTACTACCTTCCTCCATTTCAACCTGCCAGTACCCTGACTGTAAATCCAATGTGCTGAACCAGGAGGCGCCTTCCATGGATTCTAAGATGTCATGAATAATTGGCATTGGATAAGCGTCAGGTACGGTCTTACTATTCAGCCTCCTATAGTCTACACAGAACCTGTAGGAACCATCAGGTTTGGGGACCAGGACAACAGGTGATGACCACGGAGAGAAAGAAGGCTCGATGATATGGTCTCGTAGCATTTGTTCCACTTGCTCATCGATCATCTTCTTCTTAAAAGGTGAGACTCTATAAGCTCTGGATCTCATGGGCATTTCGTCGGACAGCGTAACTTTGTGCTGTTCCACAGATGTTTTTCCCAAGACTTGAGAAGTGGTACGAGGCCAATTTTCCATCAGCTTTTTCAATTCTTCCTGATTGTCGGAGTCCCATCTGGGAACAACTTGTGTGTGTAAGTAAGGAATGGATGAAGTCCAGGTTGGAGGTAAGGCATAATATAGACTCACACGCAGCGGTCCTGCCTAGGTTTTCTCCCATCAGATGTGAAGACAGTACAGGATTAAGAAGTGCAGTTAGAAATGGATAATAAATATATCCTTTGCCCATTTTCAGTCCATATCTCCAGTGTCCCACGTCCACTATGGCTTCAGCGGCTCTCAGGAAGTCCAGACCAGCTATAAGGGGAAAGGCCAGGTGAGCATCCTTCATAACATAGGTGTCCAACCTGCATATCTTGTCATGCCACTCATAACAGACTGTCTTCCTGTTGATCGCCTGGTGCATTTTTCCATCAGCCATAATGAACTGTTGAAGAGGGCCTGGAGTGTCAGGTTTTGTTTCCCCTCCTAATTGTCTCCACAGGATTTCCTGAATAAGGGTGTATGTGCTCCCTGTATCCAGCACCGCCTTCACCTCTTGTCCTTTTATAGTTATTGGCACTACTAGAAGGGATGTCATTGGGTGGAGTTGAGCAATGGATACTCCTGCTAGATTTTTAGAGGTATGGCATTCAGGTGGTCTTTTATTTGTTGTTTCTTTGCTGTTCAATTTTCCCACTTTCTGCCTGTAATCTTTTGCTCCCATCCAGTCCTTCTCCACCATAGATCCCACCTTCACCAGCTGTTCCACTGATTTCACTGTCCCTCTCAGACAGCCCACAGCCCTTGGGTTGATGTTATTAAGAATACGGCTCACCATCTCCTCTTCTGTGATGGCTGGCTTCCATTTGAGGCAGAGGGCTCGGTAATCATAGGCGAAATCTCTCAAACGCTGATTGGGTTGCTGCACCAGTGACCTCAACTTGTCTTCCACTTCAGTGAGGTAATCCTCTGGAAGAAAAGCAGACATGAAAGCATCTTTGAAGGATTGCCAATCTGTTACCTTGTTCTTTTCTGCCTTCCACCAGCTTAAAGCGGTGGCTTAGAGCACTGTGCTCAGGGTGCCAACGAGCTCCACACTAGGCAGGGGTCTAATGGCCAGATAATTTTCTACCTGTTCGATGAAATGTAGTACATCTGCTGTCTCACCAGATTCACCGAAGGAAGGAAATTCCAGACGGATAGGGGGTTTCCCACAGAAAGATGACATACTGGGCATACACGTAGGGTGAGCCAGGTTCGATAATTGTGCTCCAGCAGTGATGTCATAGGTAGCGTTGCCTCTGTTAACAGGGGGGACTTTAAGTCTTGTAGCTGGTACGGGAGTATTTAAGACATTAGCTGTAGATGGGGAAGAGGCAGGATAAAAAAGCTGTATTTGAGAACGAGATGGAGTACTGGTGAATCTCAATTTCTTCATTTGATTTTCCCATCTCGCATCTCTCCGTAGGAAACAGTCAACCACCGCTCTCTCCAACCTTTCTACAGACCTCTGGAAATGATCTTCTAAGTCTGCTAAACCAGCGTCCACTGCCTCCCGGAAACTAGTTTCCCTATTAAGGGAACTATCTACAGACTGTTTTAATTCCTGTTCATTATGTTGTATTTTTGCGTTAAGAGCCAATAAATCCACCTTAATTTTATCAATCTCCATTTGCATTATTTGTACAACATTTACATTCAGTACTTCTCTTTAATCATCATCATCAGCATCATCATCATCAGAATTATACATTGAACTCAGTATAGATGCTATTTCATCTGTCGGGTTACGTCTGGTAACAAATGGGCCCACAGTGAAATCAGCAGCCTGAGTTTCATCATAGTTATACCTTAATTCATTTACATCATTCTCAATTTCATCAGTATTTAGATTAAATTTTCCACCATCTGCCTGTGTCATTTCGGCCATAATTATGAACACAAAAAAAAACACTATAACCAAAAAGAAACGGCACATAGTTCCCCGTACGGGCCACCACTATGTAACACTCCACAATATCAAAGTTGAGTATCACAAAATATATGGGAACAATGGTCCCGTTTCTATAGACTATAGAGTAGAAAAACAAATATATCACTCAACACTGACGATTAAACAATCAACCAAGTGTATTTACAACATAAATAATATTTACAATAATAACAGACAAGGTGTGTGTGTGTGTGTGTGAAAGTGAAATCCAGAGTGCACAGAGTTATTGACAGGGTTCAGCTCAGCCTCACCGGGTTTTTTTGTATAGTCCGAGAGCACGATCAAATGAAGATGACTGGCGTATGTCCTCTGGTAAAAGTAATCCAGGCTGCGAGCCAAACGAATATACTTCTTGAGGAACGGCGCCCTCGCGCTTCCAGGTCAGTCATCAATATATAATCCACAGTATGAATGAAAGGTTTTTGTGAATGAGAGTTCTCGTAAAAGCGCCCCCTCAAAACCGGCATACCGGTTCCTTAAATAGAAAGTCAACGATACTTCCTGTTTACGTGGCAGGAAAGAACGTGACACGAAACCACGCAAAGTTCTCGCGTGAACAGAAATCGGGATAAATACACAACAGCTGAGGAAATGACAGATAACAGGGGAAAGCAATATAACTTAAAGGCAATAATGACAAAAATAATTTGTTTAATGTCATAAACCTTATATATAAAACATCCCCTTATGTGGCCATGCTACAAGATTAGAAACAGTGTAAGGGAGTGGAATGCCCCCCCCCTTCTCACTGTCAGTCTAAAATTGATAAGTGTCTGCTTGAAACAGAAACACAAGAGAAGATTTTGAAGAAATATCCATAAGTTTGTTTTATTTTATTTTATTTAGATTTGATTTTTATATGTAAAATGATGTGCCTTGACAATAATGTTAGATAGAGTGATATGAAGGAGTTCAAACAGCTCTCCTCATCAATGATTAAAGATTTGATATATTCAGAGGGCAATCTAAAGTGAAGGGTTTATACTGAAGACAACAGATTAAGTTGAAAATTCATCTGAAAGAATAAATGTAGGTTCAAAAACTATCTAGAGACTATTATTGAATTAAGGTGATGTTTTTAATTAAGCTTCCTAGAAGCTTGACAGGGCTTTGTTCTGATGTCATTGATACATGGTCTTTTGTGACGTTTGCTAAAGTAGCAGAAATAAAACCTGAATGGAAATTAATGATCTATAAATTAGTTCAATTTTAGCATATTTTACTTTTACTTTGGACAATTTTAATAGATTGATGAATTTTTAATAATGCTTTTTTGAATTTAACCATGTTTTGAATTGTCTCCATATTTAAGCATTTGTAGATGTTCCATTGGCTGTGTCGGTTCTCTGGTGATACTCCCTGAAAAAGAAAATATCTGTTTACTGATACCAAATTATTAAGGAAAGAGGACTGAGCAGTATCAAGACCAGTGGAAAGAGGTGACAACCCAATGGCGGGTAAGACTTGACAATGGCGTCACTGCCCAAGAAGGTTTGAAAGGGTTTTAAGGAAGTGGATGAATGCTCTTAGATCAGAAGCATCAAAAGGGAGGTCTAGAAGAGACTTGCCCAAAAATTTTAAGTTCCACTGAACCCGACTGCATTTTAATAAACGCTTTACTAAAATAACTTATCACAGTGTTAAATACCAGACATTCTGTCACTGTGTTGTCAGGGGATCATGCCCTGTGTAGAGGATTATTAGATTCCTCCGTAAGGAGGGAATCTATTGTAATTGACAGTTTTATTAGATTCCTCCGTAAGGAGGGAATCTATTGTAATTGACAGTTTTATTATTATTATTATTATTAGATTCCTCCGTAGGAGGGAATCTATTGTATTTGTCAGTTTTATTACTATTATTATTATTAGATACCTCCGTAGGAGGGAATCTATTGTATTTGTCAGTTTTATTATTATTAGATTCCTCCGTAAGGAGGGAATCTATTGTATTTGTCAGTTTTATTATTATTATTATTATTATTCTCCTTGAGCCCCAATAGCTCAAAAAGCCACTGGTCAAAAATGTTCTAAATTGGCACATTGATACTCCATGCCAACGGGTACCCCAAACCAAGAATGGTCAACATTCGCCCATAGGTGGCGCTACAGGCCACGGCCAAAAAAAATATTTTCAAAGTGATACCATTTCCACGCCATTTGTCAAAATCTTCTGAAACTTGGTGTACATGCCTTATTTCTCATGGGGAACAAAAAAGCCTCAAGGACCCATAACTTCCGCCATGATGGATTTTCCCGTACGGTGAAAATTTGCGAAAACCTACAAAACTCTTATTCTCCTGAACCGTAGCTCCAATTGACTTGAAATTTGGTACACATGTGTAGAATTGAAGTCTTGGAAAACGTTACTTAGGAAAAATGAATATGATACAAAATGGCTGAAAGGGGTGTGTTTATGTAAATGTCCATATTTTAACAATATATACGTGTCAATAAATCAAATGTAATTTTGACTGATGGTTTTTCAAACCTAACATGCTTCAAGATGACATCACTCTGAAGTACTGCGCAAAGAATGGCCAACATTCGCCCCTAGGGGGCACTACAGGCCATGCGGAAATTCCCATTTTCTGGTCTAAAATGTTCTAATTTGGTACAATGGTACTACAGGCCAACAGGAACCCACAAACCATGAATGGCCAACATTTGCCACTAGGGGGCGCTAAAGGCCACGCCAAAATACCCGTTTTCTGGTCAAACATTTTCTAATTTGGACAATGGTACTACAGGCCAACAGGAACCCACAAACCATGAATGGCCGACATTCGCCACTAGGGGGCGCTAAAGGCCACGCCAAAATTCCCGTTTTCTGGTCAAACATTTTCTAATTTGGTGCATTGATACTACAGGCCGACAGGAACCCACAAACCAAGAATGGCCCACATTCGCCCCTAGGGGGCGCTACAGGCCACTCCAAAATTACCATTTTCTGGTCAAATATTTTCTAATTATGTACATTGATACTACAGGCCAACAGGAACCCACAAACCAAGAATGGCCCACATTCGACCATAGGTGGCGCTACAGGCCATGCCCCAAAAAAATATTTTCAAAGTGATACCATTTCCACGCCATTTGTCGAATTCTTCTGAAACTTGGTGTACATGCCTCATTTCTCATTGGGAACAAAAAAGCCTCAAGGATCCATAAGGTCCGGTATGGATTTTCCTGTACATTGAAAATGTTTCATTTAGGATTCAGACAAAGCCATGTTTTTTTGAATTCCTTAATTGGGAGGGTTTATCCCCAACCATATACTGATCAATTTTAAATGATTTGCCATTTTGAGGAGGAATCCGCATTGCTGCTTGCAGCTATATTTATTATTATTATTATTATTCTCCTTGAGCCCAAATAGCTCAAAAAGTCACTGGTCAAACATTTTCTAAATTGGCACATTGATACTCCATGCCAACGGGTACCCCCAAACCAAGAATGGTCAACATTTTCCCATAGGTGGCGCTACAGGCCACGGCCAAAAAAAATATTTTCAAAGTGATTCCATTTCCACGCCATTTGTCCAAACCTTCTGAAACTTGGTAAACATGCCTCATTTCTCATGGGGAACAAAAAAGCCTCAAGGATCCATACTTCTACCATTATGGATTTTCCTGTACAGTGAAAATTTTGGAAAACCTAAAAAACTCTTCTTCTCCTGAATCTTAGCTCCAATTGACTTGGAATTTGGCACACGTGTGTAGTATGTATGTCTTTCCAAACGTTACTTAGCAAAAATGAATACAATACAAAATGGCTGAAATGGACGTGTTTATGTAAATGTACACACAAAAGATGATCAAAAATTTTAAAACTCCCATTGATTTACAATGGCTGAGCAAAAGTGCCCCCTCTACTGGATAAATACGGTCCACATGTAAAATCCCATTCACTTACATTGGCTGAGCAAAGAGGCTCCCTCTACTGGAGTAACTCTGTCTACCACATGCAGCTCTTCTGTAGCAATCTCTCTAATGAAGCATTTCGGTGGAGCTCCAGACTTAGAAACCAAATGACATTTTACTTGTGTCTTCACGAAGGTAAGTCAATTGTGTGTTTTAATGCTTTCCAGTTTGAACATTCAAGCGATTTTACACTATTCAACTCAACAAAGGCAAAACAACTAAAATAAATGTTTGCGTGCAGTTTGTGTGACACAGTGAGTGAGCCGCGTCGCGTCTAATGCTCGCACGCCGATGAGAGTTCTCTTTCGCCTCGTGTTTGAACGGACAATTTCATACACCAAAATACATGATATATTGGGGTGTCTGCTATGTCTCAAGTGAACAAACAGTTGATAAAGAAATCGGGTATCAATATATTGAATTATGAATTATTGAAGGGGTCTAGTGATGCCGCTGTGATGTCCTGTTAGAGTTTTCTCTATCGAGACAGCGTTAACCTAACGTATCAAAACTTCCAAGTATGATGTTGTTTAATTGTCTCTGACAACATGCAATCCATGAGGCGAGGTCATTTTTGCTCGCATCTTCACGAAGGTTTGTCGGTTGTATACAATGTTTGCCTGTTTGAACATTCAAGCGATTTTACACTTATCAACACAACAAATGTGAAAACAACTAAAATACATGTTTGCGAGCAGATTGTGTGACACAGTGAGCCGCGTTGCGTCTAAAACGCTCGCACTCCGATGAGATTTCGCTTTCGCTGCTGCTTGCGTCTGAACGGACAATTTCATACAACAAACTGTCAAAATACATGATATATTGAGGAGTCTGTTATGTCTCAAGTGAACAAACAGTTGAGAAAGAAATCTGGTATAATTATATTGAATTCTGGCATTATTCCATGTGACGTCCTGCTATATTTTTCTCTCGAAACAGTGGAAACAACTTAAATAAAATACTGCGTCATTTTTGCCCATACAGAAACATGCAAGACATCATTACGAACTATGAAATGTGTCCTTTTATTTGTGTACAATTACAATAACAACAAAACCTTGTGCTTTTGTAAAATAAAGAAAATAAACTGGGTGCTCAGTCTGTCCTCGCGATAATCTTTCTGAAACACGTCACAAAATTCAAGTGAACCATCAACCATTCACGCAGTCTGTATTTTATCACCTCGCACCCATAATCTCTGAAATGAATACAGATGCAAAAAGCATTGCACAGAACGAAAATAATGATACTTCACAGTTCTCAAAAGATTAAACTGGACTGTGCCTTGAATATCGTATCATGCGATAAAAGCCTCTTAAAGAGACAGTAACAATTTAGACTTCGCCCAGTGCATTGACATCCGAAGTAATTGAAAAGTACAAATGGTATTATTTTAAGTTTTTTTTATTTCTCTCTTACGTGGTAGAATGCCACTTTTTGGAATGGCATGTAAAATGTAAAAACAATCACTCAATCTCCATTTTTTCACTGGATCTGTTGCTATTTTAGTGATTTAAAAAATCAAAGCACTGACCATTTAAAGTGTGAGCCTTTACATTTTGAAATAGTTATAAACAGTCACAGCTATGCAGTGTTATTATGTGCCTAGATAGTCTTTCAAATAAAATTAGTTTACCCCAAATAGATATTTCTCTCATCATTTACTCACCCTCTTTCTATCCCAGATGTG
>NC_068296.1:43418458-43595458 GCF_025860055.1 Xyrauchen texanus
AGGGTAAGGAAATGATCAAATATCCCTTTAACATTCACTTATTTTTACAATGCATAAAATCAATGCTAATTTGGTACATTGATACTACAGGCCAACAGGAACCCACAAACCAAGAATGGCCAACATTCGCCCCTAGGGGGTGCTACAGGCCACGCCAAAATTCCCATTTTCTGGTCAAAAATTTTCTTATTTGGTACATTGATAGTACAGGCCAACAGGAACCGACAAACCAAGAATGGACCACATTCGCCAATAGGGGGTGCTACAGGAAATGCAAAAATTCTCATTTTCCGGTCAAAAATGTTCTAATTTGGTACATTGATACTACAGGCCAACAGGAACCCACAAACCAAGAATGGCCCACATTCGCCCTTTAGGGGGCGCTACAGACCACGCCCAAAAGTCTCATTTTCTGTTCAAAAATGTTCTAAATTGCTACTTTGATACTACAGGCCAACAGGAACCCACAAATCAAGAATGGCCCACATTCACCCTTAGGGGGTGCTACAGACCATGTCCAATTTTCAAACTGATGGCATTTTCACCCAATTTGTCAAATTCGTCTGAAACTTAATGTACATTCCTCATTTCTCATTGTAAACAAAAAAGCCTCAAGGACCCATAACTTCCGCCATGATGGATTTTCCCATACGTTGAAAATTTGCGAAAACCTACAAAACTCTTCTTCTCCTGAACCGTAGCTCCAATTAACTTGAAATTTGGTACGCATGTTTAGAATTGAAGTCTTTGAAAATGTTACTTAGGAAAAATGAATACGATACAAAATGGCTGAAAGGGGCGTGTTCATGTAAATGTCCAAATTTTAACAATATATACTTGTCAATAAATCCAATGTAATTTTGACTGATGGTTTTTAAAACCTAATATGCTTCAAGAAGACATCACTCTGAAGTACTGCGCAAAGAATGGCCAACATTCGCCCCTGGGGGCTCTACAGGCCATCCCAAAATTCCCATTTTCTGGCCAAAAATGTTCTAATTTGGTACATTAATAGTACAGGCCAACAGGAATCCACAAACCAAGAATGACTGACATTCGCCACTAGGGGATGCTACAGGCCAAGAAACCCACAAACCAAGAATGGCCAACATTCGCCCTTAGGTGCGCTACAGGCCACGCCGAAATTCCCATTTTCTGGTCAAAAATGTTCTAATTTTGCACATTGATACTACAGGCCAACATGAACCTCTGCTCTTGGATTCCTTTGTTAGCTCAACCTGTATACACAGTGACTGGGAACACGAGAGACCCGGGTTCAATCCCCACCTAGAACATCCTTGTTACAGGTGTTGACTAAAGATTAAGATTGCTTGTCTTGTTTGTTTGTAACAATATAAATGGAACTAATTAAGAAATATGGTGCAGGGTAGGCTACAATTGGTATAATAATTGAAACAACCATTCTTGAGTGGGGAATAATATTATATTGTGCGTTACCATTGATTAAATTAAAAAAACAGATTAAGTACTGACCAATGTAAATGGTCCAATGCAACAGAAAGACCAAACTGGGAGGAAATTGATTCCTCAAATGATATGTTATATATTTGATCATTCTTTTATTGATTTAATACTCTGAATTACTCTGATGTAGTCTAAAACTATGAAAAACAGCTTAGTTTAGGAAATGAAACAGGCCAACAAGTGCAGTTGTTCGATGAAGCGTTGTGGCACATGGAGGAAAGAATGGAAGCTCAAGGAGGTATTAGTGTGGATGATGCTGTTACTAACATATTTGGGACAGGTATTGCCTCCCATATAGGGTCTACCGGAGAGGAGATCCAGGAAGGCCCAGACTCCCCAGGCGAAGGACTGTCACAACGAATGTGGTATGATGAATTTCCTACAATTGACATCTCAGACCTTCAATATTATTTCCCCGAATGAGCAAAGACTAGATAACATAGCACGAGAAATCAGAAAGAAGCGAACGCCTGGATCATTAAACAAATGTGAACCCGAAAAGCAAAGAATCTGGATAAGCAATTTGGCCAAGCAGAACAAACCGAATAATCAGCCTAAAAAGACACCTGACAAAATAATCACCCAAAGAGTGAAAAAGCCAATAAATTTAGAAAATGATATGGAACCCATAGAGTCAGCAGGAACAGAGGAACTATTAGAACACGCAAATCAAAATGACTGGTATAAATGGGCCAGATATACAGCTATTATGTATTATGCCAAAAAATTTGGTAAAACAGGGAGAACAGTGTTCTGCCCAGCAGAATGTTTGGCATTCTTGGGTCATCCGGAATATTATAAATATTATAAGATGATAGGGTGGGGAGATGAATGCAGAAAATTAGACATACGTGTGGATAATGAGAAAAAAGAAAGTCCGTTATCATATACAATAAATCGACAACTGGAGTATGAATGCTTTAACAAAACTAAAGGAAAAACGAATGTAGGACAATTTATGGGCAATTGCGCAGTAATATGGCATTTAGATGATGAAATTTTTTTTAATGATAAAGTGATTAGGCTTAGTGGACCGCAATATGCAACAACGACATTAGGACAAAATTTCAGGATGTCTAGGTGTAGTTGTCGGTCATTGCCTTACAGGATGTGAAAATCAGACTCTAGTATCGCCTGCGATAAAAATCCATGAGGAACAAACGGAAACTATAGCGGACTATTTTTGGTTATGTGGGAGAGGTCAATTGAAACCCGCACTACCTAAAGGCTGGAAAGGACTGTGCGCTAGAGTAAGGCTAATACAAGAAGTAACTATGGTAGAATGGGACCCCTCTGAACTCCAAACTGCACCAAAACCTTTAGTCCACAACAAAGCAAGGGTGAAAAGAGCATACACCCCAGATCCTGATGTCTACCTGAATGAAATTAGCCAACCAAGAGGAATAACTCAAAAGTTTAAAGCTAGAGATGAGATTAAATCAGGCTTTGAGTCAGTGTTCATATGGGTAACACCCAACAAAAATTTAGAATGGATTAAGTATATTTTCTATAACCAACAGGGATTTATAAACTATACTGACGAGGCACTGGCGGCATTAGGAGACCAATTAGCAACCACTAGTAAAATGGCATGGCAAAATCGTCAAGCACTGAATTGGTTATTAGCAGATAAAGGAGGAGTATGTGTTATGTTCGGAGCAGATTGCTGTACATACATACCAAATAATACATCTCCAGAAGGAGCTTTTACCCAGGCAATGAAGAAACTGCATGATCTGCGAAAGGAAGTTAAATCTAATGCAGGTAGAGATCAGCTTGTTGGGACATGGTTTGATGATCTTTTTGGTTCATGGAAGATGGGGCTAATGAAAATAGGTATAATAATAGTTATAGGACTGACCTTATTTGGATTATTGTTTTGTTGTATTATACCCATTCTGAGATCAATAATGACTAGAACCGTAGCTAGAACCGTGGCTAAACAAATGGTGACTGTTTCAATTCTACCACCGAGAAAGGTGCGTACACACTGCCAGCGACTTTGTCGCTGCAGGTCGCCATTGCCTGGCGGTGAAGTCGCTAGTGGGTGTTCCCACTACTGGTTGCCTAGTAACGTTTATAAATGACATTCACGGATGTCATTCCATTGCTGTTGACAGCGAATCTCTTTTCTTGCCACTAAAAACAAACATTTTGGAGGGAAAAGACTAAATATAAATGGAATCAGTACATAAAATGCTTTATATCAGGGGTGCACACACTTTTTTACGTGATGATCTACTTTTAAATGATCAACTCAATACGATCTACCAACTAAAAAAAAAAACAGTTTTGTTTAAAAAGTAGCTTGTTGGGACTACTGCATTTATGCATACATGGAATTCATCTTCTAATTAAATAAAAAAAAAATATATAATAATGTTCAATGTTGATATCATTCAATTTTAACTCTAAAACCAAAACACCTACAGCACATATTAAAACATAGCCAGGGCTTGCCTTATTCTGATGACTTGCACTGAATTGAATCAGACAGTTTTGTATAATCCGGGCATTAGCTGCTGGTAGCTAGCCTCAAAAACTGCTAGCATCGCAATTTCGCGCTCTGTTCTTAGAAGCCCTTGGAAGGCGCGAACCTAGTTGTCATGGCAACTGAATAAACAAAAAGCTCGCCTGGTCAAAATGTACTCATAAAAGTGCAAATCAGACAGAAACTAAAATATGGAAAAGCATTATATTTATTTGTATTAAAATTGAACGAAAGACATAAAAATTTTGTGCGATCTACCAGCATTGCCTTTGCGATCGACTGGTAGATCGTGATCGACGTATTGGGCACCCCTGCTTTATATCAAAGATGAATGAGAAACCAGGCGTGCTGTTTGCCAGAGCGGCTGTTTATCTGCGGCGAAAATGCAAATGCCGGTCTGTCTGGGTCCATAAAATCCCCGCGATCTCAGATACACCTTTCCACACAGTATTTTTCTTAAAAATGTCCTTGTATGTGGGAAGAGACATATCATAGAGCACTGGAAAATTTCTAACAGCAAGAATTAGCCTTTCATCCATCTTTCCGTTACTGCAGGAGCTGAGAGAGAGAGAGATGGATCACGTGAGCTCTCCTGCCATCTCTCCCATTGGCTGTCGCTTCCGTTAGTCGCTCCAAAGTTGAACTTTTCTCAACTTTGTTGCGTCACTGGACACGCCCACATCTAGCGCCAACGGTCGCGACAGCTCGTGTCGCCGGAAGTCGCTGTGCTTGCATTGAAAATGAATGGTTTGGAGTCGCTGTCGCGCGCGATGTGGATGCACCTGAACAGGGATAGAAACTAGATACTGTACCATTGGGCCAGGATTGGATGATCTTGATGAGATTTACTGAGAAGCAATCCAGAAACAACACTGGAATTTAAGGGGAATTTTATTTTTGAACACTTTTCTCATGTTTTTGATAGTAAGGGAGATAGCATGACTATTGTACTTTCATTTTACATAACAGAATAGATAGCCACTCAAGAAAGGAGTTAGAGGGTGTTTTGTTTGTTATGTTTGACATATTCCCCTATTACTCTCAATGTAACCAATTACTTATATAATGATTAAGTATATCTTTATTACAATGTACCTAATCAAGTAGAAGTAGTGTAGCTGATGATTATGTTTAAGTAAAATATGGATGTGAAACAATTGCCAAGAGAAGACATGTGAGGAACATATGTGAAGAAAGGAGCGACGAGCACCTCAGTGCTTGGTTGCAAGAGCAAATAGACTCAACTGGTGGTTTAAAAACCCGCTGTCTGCTCCAACACACCACCAGATAGTGCTCCAGGCTACCTGAATTGTCTTTGAGTTCCTCTGGCAACAAAGGATGCATATTACTATGTTACTTTTACTAGTGTTTTGTTAAGCATATATAATATATATCTTCTACTTAATGGATAATCAATTGTACTCTACATCACGCAAGGCTTTACAGTTGCATGCAAATGCTTATTACAAATTAGTTGATTTTTGTCACCCACCCCCAGGAAAAATGATAGCTAGAGGACTGGGATCTTTTACTCCTTCCTAGCCAAGTGTGGAGGGAGAGGTTTGGTCCCAAGTTCTGCAGAGTGCAGCCCCATAAAGATGGCATTGGATAGTGGACCGAGTGGCCTACTTTGGCTGCATGATAGAATGGGACAGGCTGACTTGTGTGACTGTACTCTGGTTTAATGGAAATAGAGTTTATAAGTCTCAGAGGGGGGATATATGGTATATAACCTTGAAAAACAGGTGTATTTCTTCAAAAACAAAATATGTATTTCTTCAAAAACAAAATGTGTTTCTGTTAATCAATAGTATTCTATAATATGTGAGTCCTTGGTGTGTTTCCTTTGTGCTGGCACGTATGAATGGTGTCTTGTTCTAATAAGCTGAATGTATGATATCTTTGCAGCTGGTGTTTACTTTCAAATAATAATGTGTATGAGCAAACAAGGCTGCCTCATTGTGGGAATGTGCTGAAAATGTAGGACAAAGATAAAAAGTATTTGATGGGGACATGGCTATTTACGCAGATGTTTCTAGGAGTTGATGTACTCTGTCCATGAACTGTAAGATGCGGTCAAGATATGAGAGGCTACCAAAGATGTATGTTTCTAGATGGGCGAGGGAAGAGATAAGGCAGTGACCTCATTAGTCAGAGATGGTGGGTAACAAGATAACAAAAAGGTACATAACTGAGAACTTAGAAAAATGAGTCAGAACGGACAGCAGACCGGTCCCAAGTTTGTTGGTGTTCAATAAACTGCAACTTTGGCATCTGGAACTCAAGACTCCGAGAGTTTTCTTACAGCTTAGAGAGATTCATTGTGATTTTCCACGACAGGACAAAAACATGTTTTGTTGAAATTGGCAAGAGAAAGGCATATTTTAGGCCTCTTGATGGGGATTTCAACAGCCAAACTCTGTTTTTGGCCACAAGACCCTAAGGAGGTTCCGCCAGGATTTGAACTCAGCTTGTTGGATTCAAAATGCAACGTGCTAACCATTAAACCATCTGCATTTACTGCTGAAAAGAAGTTGCGAGTATAATTACTGTTTGGTAAGGAGTTTGAAACAGGCTATGGACACCCTGTATCTAAGCAGTGATCTTTGGTTTATCAGTCTAATGCTCTCCTAACTTTTCTAGAGAGATTCAGATCAAAAGTCACCCTGGCCAATACGGGGATCGAACTTGCGACCTTGGCGTTATTAGAATCACACTCTAACCAACTGAGCTAACTGGCCTTGTCTTGTGTTTATCACTGCCCATTTTCACAGAAAATGCTTGCTTGGTTGTAATGCTGACATTAAGACTTTGCATCCCATGGGATCAAGTTTGAAGATCTAAGGGCAAGGAAAAGCTATTCTTGGATTTGAACACGAGACACTTTTGCACCCAAATCCAAAATCATAACTCTAGCCCCACAAGCCACCTTGCAATGTCTGCTCTCTTAAGAAAGGTCTACACAAACCTCATTAGGTTAGCTTTACAAAAGTCTTTCTGATTGGGTCCTTTGCACCTTTTGGCACAAAAGTCACTGAAGGTCCCGCCGAGATTTTAACTGGTATCTCTGGATTCTGGGGCCAGAGTGCTAACCTTATTTACTCATGGATTTCCATGAGGCTACCCTGCAAATTAGAGCTCAGCAGAAGAGAGATTCAGAACAAAAGTCTGCTGTATGCAGCAACACTCCACGAGGGAACTTTCTCTTTTACGTGTTCTTCACTAATTTTACAGATCTGGGCGTCAAATTATGTTTTTGATACATTATGTTATATTACATTACATTTATTGATTTAGAAGGTGCTTTTATGCAAAGCGGCTTATAATAGAGGAATAACACAACATAAGCGATTAATCTTAAGGAGACAATTATACAAAAAGTGCTGCATTCCAAATTTTCAATTGTATCAGAAAAATACTATGCATTACAGATTAGAGTTCAGAAAGAGCAATATATGTAGATATTTTTTATATAAGTGTATGGAGAAATGCTCATGGACCTGGCAACCTGAGTATTTCAGCAGGAGATTTGGAGGATCACTGCTTTTGAAAAGTACTTTTGATTGGGTCCTCCAAACCGTTGGTGCAAAAGTCAAAGAAGGTCCCACTGAGATTTGAACTCAGATGACTGGATTCAGAGTGCTAACCATTACACCATGGAACCAACCTTAATTGTATGCAATCTCCTGGGTTTGGAAAAAAAACATGTTTTGTTGAAATTGGCAAGAGAAAGGCATATTTTAGGCCTCTTGATGGGGATTTCAACAGCCAAACTCTGTGTTTGGCCACAAGACCCTAAGTAGGTTCCGCCAGGATTTGAACTCAGCTTGTTGGATTCAAAATGCAATGTGCTAACCAATACACCATCTGCATTTACTGCTGAAAAGAAGTTGCGAGTATTATTGCTGTTTGGTCAGGGAACTTAGAGTGTTGGTGGAAATCTGCCCATTGTAATCACTGGCCATCGTACGTTTCATGGATGCGAGGGACGATGACAGGTTCATGTACAACCCTATTGCCACTTATCTCATAGACCAGATGGAGGATGTCGTTTTGTGGACAGAGAAATTTCCAAATAGTGACGGGTCTGGTTTACATGCCCGAACGGATACATGTTGGGTGCGACGTAAGCTGCAGTGAGACTCCCTGCGTACCGTGGTCCCACTATCTGCCCCCTGACCACTTATAATGCCCAATGCCCACCCTGGGGTGGCAGGGCTGTCCACAGACCCATTAATCATCCCCCTGACCCATTGTTTTACCCAAATTGACCAGTGAGACCCCCTGACCACCCTGGGGGGCAGGGCTGTTCACTGACCCATTATCATCCCCCTGACCCACTATTTTACCCAAATAGGTTTTTACGCTCTGGGATTTCACGGGCCACGTGTTTGGTGGTCGTGGTGCGCGCCCACACCCTCAAAAAGGCATATTTTGAAGGTGAAAAAAAAGAATCGCAGGAGGAGTCTGCCCTCTTAGTATGTGATAGAGGGGCACGAGGTTTGCAACCGAGTGAAATTTCAGCTTCATTTTAGTTCTGGGAGCAAAGTTAGAGCACATACCACGTACAATTTGTACCTTGTATTTACACAGCGGGTCCGTGTACATGACCCTGAAAGGTCCAAACGGCTCCAAATTCACAACAGTAGCTTCTCAGGAGCCCTCGAGTCAGGTCCTACATTTTGGAGGCCTTGGGGGCTTGCTAAGTATTAAAGCCTCTGATGAAAGTACCTTTGCACACAGGCCTAAAATGAAGCCTGTCTCATTGATTCTTATGACAGGCAGAGAGATCTGTTGAAAATAATGAAAAATACTTTTTTACATCCTAGACATTAGTCCACTTAGTATGTCGATAAGGGGCTTTTGAAATGTCACCTTGTTAAACTTGGGGTCCGTTGGAGCTCAGGCAGCAAAGTTAGAGCACGTCCCACTTACCGCTTGTACCGTTCATTTTCACAGCGGGTCCGTGTACACGACTCCGAAAGCTCCAAACGACTCCACATGTGAATCTGTTGCTTCTCAGGGGCTGTGGCTCAGTTGGTAGAGCGGGTCAGCTGCTAATCGCGGGGTTGGTGGTTCGATTCCTGTCTCACACAACTCCACGTGCTGAAGTGTTCTTTGGCAAGACAATGAACCCCAAGTTGCTCCCAGTGGCAATCTAGCGCCTTGCATGGCAGCTCTGCCACCATTGGTGTATGAATGTGTTTGTGAATGGGTGATTTGGAAACAGTTGTTACGTCAGAGTACGTATCCTTGTGAGTGTTTGTCTTTTGTTTTGTTTCTGATCTCCCATAGGTTAAGTGGCGGCACCTGTGCGTAATCAGCGCTCCTGTGTAGCTCCAAATGCTGATTCGCTCATGCCGGCGTGTGCTCGGTATAAAGAGCTGACCAGTTTTGCAGTGTGGCAGAGACGGGAGGTTTTTCCCTCCGTCTCTCTTCTGAAGAGATCCTTTCTCCTGGTCCAGTTCTGTGTTTTAGATCTCCCTATGTTGTGTTTGTGTCCTAAGAAAAACTTACTACTGTGTAGGGAAAAGAACAGTGCAATGTTGTTTGGACTGTTATAGTTTTTCTTTTTATTTTTGTTTACTCCCTGAGTGCAGGGTGAGTTATTTTCTTAAAGTTTTTGCTGTATTGTTTCGTTATAATTTTTCAGTTCAGGAAGCTGTAGAGAGGTAGGCGCCATTTAATTTGACACTTTTTTTTTCTCCTGTTTATACTTAGAGAGGAAGTTAGGATTAGTATTGTCTTTTGTTTACATCGTTAATTTTGGTGTTTAGGTTATTTAGTCGTTAAAATAGACTTGTTTTGTTTGTTATTTTGGCATTAGCCTCCTCTTGAAGTATATTACTTCCTTTGTAAAGTCTTGAGTTTCTTGGTTACTTACATGTTCTCTTAATAAATTCTTTTTTTTGGAAAATGGTTCTCATGTTGGATCAGTACTGGGACGGGAGACAGGGGCTCTGAAGACGATTATTTATATTTAAATATTTCTGTTCGTTCTCCTCTACCCTAGACAGGGGAGGTTGTAACAGAATTGGGGGCTCGTTCTAACAACCAGAGAATTTCTCATAGTTCAGGAGAATTCGGATATTGTCGATGTGGGAACTTGATCATACCGCTCGTCTGGATATAAAGGTAAGAATGTGTTATTGATCGCTTTGTTTGGCTGTTTTTGAATTTAAGGGTGGAGAAGTTCCATATAGTGGTGAAATAGATATGGATTTTGATTTGATTAAGTTTACGTTGGCTCCAACATTGGAGGAATTTAATCGATGTAGAAAAACAGACCTGTTGTTTATAGCTGACTTCTATAATATGTCCGTTTCTAAGGCGGCGAGAAAACAGGAGATTAAAGATGAATTACATGGGCAGTTGATGGAAATGGGTGTTTTTTCAGAACAGACGCATAAAAAGAACAAGAACATGAGACTCAAGTGTTGCGGGTTAGAGCTCTCGAAATTGAAGCAGATCGTGATTTAAAACTCCGTAGATTAGAAGTGGAGCTTCAAACGTTACGCAGTCCGCCTAGTCCTCTACTTCGTTCTAGACCGCCATCGTCACCTCACAGGGATTCTGTGCCTTCAGTTTTTGATGTTAGTAAGTATGTAAAAATGGTACAGCAGTTCTGTGAAGCTGAGGTTGATTCATATTTTACTACATTTGAGCGGGTAGCAGGTAAATTGAATTGGCCAAAAGACATGTGGTTATTACTTCTCCAGTGTAATTTATCTGGAAAAGCTTAGGAGGTTTGTTCTGCGTTACCTGTAGAACAGGCTCTTGACTATGATGTTGTTAAGGTGGCTATACTAAGAGCTTATGAGTTGGTGCCAGAAGCCTACCGTCAAAAATTCAGGGAGCATTCAAAATCAGCCAAACAAACCTTTGTAGAGTTCGCTAGAGAAAAAAAGGTTCTCTTTGATAAGTGGTGTGCTGCTAGCAGGATCGACACTTTTGACCAACTTCAGGAGCTTCTCCTATTAGAGGATTTTAAAACGTGTATAGGGGAAAACATCGTGGTGCATATAAATGAACAGAAGGTAACAACACTCGCAGAGGCAGCTGTGATCGCTGATGAATTTGTTCTTATGCACAGAACTGTTTTTCCTTTTGTACGTCAAGCCAAAAATCCTTCGTTGCTAGAAAATGACTCGCGCAGAGAAACAAATAGAGTATTCCGTGCGCCGAGGTCGGATCTTTTTCGTAAACCTATTGCAAAAGGTTCAGATGAACGGCGAGCTTGCTTTTATTGTTTGGATTCCAACCATCTGATTTCAGAATGTAAAGCCTGGAAACAAAAATCCGCTGGGGCAAAACTCAAGAATGTGCCATTTGCACATTCTGTGACCGTTTCGGATAGCTCACCTTCATGTTCAGAGATGGATGTTTATGAACCGTTTCTTATAAATGGGTTTGTTTCTCTGCTGGATGGTGATGAGAAAAAGCCTGTCCTCATGCTCGGAGACAAAGGGGCAGCTCAGTCATTTATTCTTGAGAGAGTGGTGCCATTTTCTGATCATTCCTACTCTGGTACTGATGTACTAATTCGGGGAATGGAGTTAGGCTGCGTTAATGTGCCCCTGCATAACGTTCATTTGTCCTCTGAGTTAGTTTCAGGAATGCTTAAACTTGGTGTTTGTGAACGGTTACCTGTGGATGGTGTAGGTCTAATCATTGGGAATGACATAGCAGGTGGCAAAGTTTTTCCTCTGGCGGTTGTGTCAACAAATCCTGGGCTGGGTGATCAGACAGTGTTAGCAATTAAATTTCCTGCGGTTTTCCCTGCATGTGCAGTAACTCGAGCACAGGCTAAGAAATATGAGGAGGTCATGGATTTATCTAGTCTGTTTCAAGACTCCTCTGATTCAGTACAGTGTGAATTGTCAGTTAAACCTGAAAATTTGAGAGAGTCTAAGGATTTTTCTGACCTAAATGACGTTCCTTTTTGTGTAGGGAAACAACAGTTAGCTGCTGCTCAGAGATCTGATCCATCTTTAAATTGCTGCAGAGAAGTTGCTGTTGATTTGAGTTTGGTTCCAGACACTGGTGTGTCTTATTTCTGGGATGATGACGTGTTAATGCGTAGATGGAAACCTTCATTAGTAGAGGAGGCAGACTGGAATGCTCTGTATCAAATTGTTCTACCTTCGGGTTACCGATTTCAAGTTTTAAAACTTGCACATGAGCATCTTCTTTCGGGACATCTTGGCATAACGAAGACATACAAAACGATTACTAAATATTTTTTTTGGCCTGGATTAAAGTCCAGTGTATCTCAGTTTTGCCGCTCATGTCATGCTTGTCAGGTAGCTGGGAAACCTAACCAGGTAGTTCCTTCAGCGCCTTTGCAGCCTATCCCTGTTATCAGTGAACCTTTTGAGCAGCTAATAATTGACTGTGTTGGGCCATTGCCTAGGTCTAAGTCTGGCCATCAGTACGTTCTTACCATTATGTGTGTAGCTACCAGATATGCGGATGCTATTCCACTGCGGTCGTTAAAAACGAATGTAATAGTGAAGGAGTTAGTAAAGTTTTGCTCAATTTTTGGTCTGCTTAGAGTCATTCAGACTGACCGGGGAACTAACTTCACTTCCAAAATGTTCAAGCAAGTTGCAAAAGAGTTAGATGTTAGTCATCGTTTGTAATCTGCATACCATCCCGAGTCTCAAGGGGCGCTTGAACGCTTTCATCAAACTCTAAAAACCATGCTCAGAACATACTGTGGGGAAACTGAGAGGGATTGGGTGGAAGGTCTGCCTCTTTTAATGTTTGCAGTGAGAGAGACCGTTCAGGAGTCAACAGGTTTTAGTCCCGCGGAATTAGTTTTTGGTCATACTGTTCACGGTCCACTAAAATTGCTTAAAGAGAAATTACTGTCAAAGCAGTCATCGCCCACGTCTGTTCTTGAGTATGTGAGTTCATTCTGTGAGAGACTTCATTTAGCCTGTGAAACTGCAAAAACTCATTTGGCAGTTGTGCAGTCCAAAATGAAAGCACACTTTGATAAAAAGAGTGTAGCACGTCATTTTGAAGTTGGTGATGATGTTCTTGTTTTACTGCCGGTGCCTGGGTCAGCTTTACATGCCAAATTCTCTGGTCCTTACACAATTGATAAAAAATTGAGTGACACTGATTACGTAGTTTACACCCCTGATCGTAGGCGAAAGACTCGAGTTTGCCATATAAATATGTTGAAGCCTTATATTGTAAGAAATGGAGCTGGAGTTAGCGTCTTTAAAGTTTTACCTGTTATGTCTGCTGTTGTACCTTCTCCTTACAGTCCTGAGGGTGATGGATTGTCTGGGTTTGATGCTAAGTTTTCGTGTGGGCGTTTTCAGAACGTAAATTCCATCACTAAGCTGGACTCTTTTCCCTTACCCCGTTTAGAAGATTGTATAGACCGAGTCGGATCAGCGAAGTATGTGACTAAGTTTGATCTTTTGAAAGGCTACTGGCAAGTTCCTTTAACACCACCAGCTTCGGAAATTTCTGCAATTGTAACGCCAGATAACATTTTGGGGTACTCTGTTCTCGCCTTTGGGATGCGAAATGCACCTGCGACATTCCAGAGGTTGATGCATAACTTTATACTTACTTGCTAACGTGCCAAATTGTGCAGCATATCTGGATGACATAGTTATTTATTCTGATGGGTGGCAAGAACATCTAAAGTCCCTTGAGTGTGTTTTCCAACGCTTGGAAAAGGCTTCACTTACTTTGAATTTGACAAAATGTAAGTTCGCAAAAGCAGTTGTAACCTATCTTGGGAAAAAGGTTGGTCAGGGACAAGTGCGACCAATTGAAGCTAAAATTACTGCCATGTTGGAGTTCCCCACTCCTACAAACAAACGGTTCCCCACTCCTACAAACAAACGGTCCCGGTTCTTGGGAATGACCGGTTATTATAGGGGATTCTGTAGAAATTTTGCTTGCATTGTGGCTCCCCTGACTGATCTACTCAGTACTTCTAAGAGTTTTGTGTGGACTCCTGAGTGTGAATATGCATTTCTAGCAGCTAAAGATTTTCTTTGTAATGCTCCTGTTCTCTCTGCACCAGATTTCGGTCTACCTTTTAAGTTACAGGTGGATGCTAGTGCTACGGGAGCTGGAGCGGTGCTGATGCAGGAGGATTCTGGAGGTGTGGATCATCCTGTATCCTACTATTCAAAAAAATGCTCAAAGTGTCAGCTTCATTACAGTACCATCGAGAAGGAGGCTTTAGCTTTAATGTTAGCTCTACAACACTTTGAGGTTTATGTGGGAGGTAGTAATACTCCTGGAATTGTGTACACTGACCACAACCCGCTTATATTTTTGTCCAGGATGTACAACGCTAACCAACGGTTGATGCGCTGGTCTTTAATACTCCAGGAATACAACCTAGATATTCGACATCAAAAAGGCTCTGAGAATGTGGTAGCAGATGCCTTATCTAGAGTATATAATCCTATGGGTTAATTTAATGAGTTTTTTTTTACAATTCAGTGGAATTGTAAATTTGAGTGTGGGGGTGTTACGTCAGAGTACGTATCCTTGTCAGTGTTGTGACTGTTTGTCTTTTGTTTTGTTTCTGATCTCCCACAGGTTAAGTGGTGGCACCTGTGCATAATCAGCGCTCCTGTGTAGCTCCAAATGCTGATTCGCTCATGCCGGCATGTGCTCGGTATAAAGAGCTGACCAGTTTTGCAGTGTGGCAGAGACGGGAGGTTTTTCTCTCCGTCTCTCTTCTGAAGAGATCCTTTCTCCTGGTCCAGTTCTGTGTTTTAGATTTCCCTATGTTGTGTTTGTGTCCTAAGAAAAACTTACTACTGTGTAGGGAAAAGAACAGTGCAATGTTGTTTGGACTGTTATAGTTTTTCTTTTTATTTTTGTTTACTCCCTGAGTGCAGGGTGAGTTATTTTTTAAGTTTTTGCTGTATTGTTTCGTTATCATTTTTCAGTTCAGGAAGCTGTAGAGAGGTAGGCGCCATTTAATTTGACACTTTTTTTTCCTCCTGTTTATACTTAGAGAGGAAGTTAGGATTAGTATTTTCTTTTGTTTACATCGTTAATTTTGGTGTTTAGGTTATTTAGTCGTTAAAATAGTTAGACTTGTTTTGTTTGTTATTTTGGCATTAGCCTCCTCTTGAAGTATATTACTTCCTTTGTAAAGTCTTGAGTTTCTTGGTTACTTACATGTTCTCTTAATAAATTCTTTTTTTGGAAAATGGTTCTTGTGTTGGATCAGTACTGGGACGGGAGACAGGGGCTCTGAAGACGATTATTTATATTTAAATATTTCTGTTCGTTTTCCTCTACCCTAGACAGGGGAGGTTGTAACACAGTTTAAAGCGCTTTGGTAAACTCTAAGGTTAAAAAAAGTGCTATATAAGTGCAGACCATTTACCATAATGTGGCAATAATTTTCCTATAATATTTTTCTTGATTTTTTTTAAAGTAATTCCTTAACCATGAGGGACACACCTTTTTAATATGTTGTTTCTGAGGGCCCAACAATGAAGCATTCGAAGCCCCCAAGTCTTAGCATCAATTTCAACCCCGTACACGAAACTGCTGTAGAAATGCATTGGTTCAACGGGCAAGTGGAATTTCTTGTAAAAAGAGGTCAAAAGGTCGCAGGACCTCCGAATTTGGGATTCAGGAGCCCCAGGGGCCCCCAAATCAGTGCCTAAAATTTGGAAGCTCTAGACATTTTCTGAATGCACTCTTTCAGCTCTAGACCTTAAATGAACACCCAAATGACTTTGCACATGCGAGAGGCTCTTTCTGGCTTTGAGAGCAAAAGGCCTGTGAGGTTGATTCTCTCATTCAATTAAAAAATAAAATTGAAAAAAATTTCATTCTAGAGAGTTGCGCTTTTAATTTGACACACTAGGGGCCCCGGACTACCAGCACGTGAAGTTTGGGGCACAGAGGAGCTTTCTAGAAAAAGTCCATCTGCCATTTATTTCATTCATTTTCTACAACGGGTCGATGGACGGGGCACCGAAAGGTCCAAACGACTCAAAATGACATATGCGCGTCGTCAGGGCATCCTTAGACAGCGTGGGGAGTTTCGTGACCTTTTCACCTTTTTTTCCATTAATTTGGCCCATTTAGGGATGTTGTCCACGAACACGTTGTGAAAAAGGCATTGGCTCAAAGGGCAAGTGGGACGTATGGCTAACAGGGGTCAAAAGGTCGCAGGCTCTCGAAACTCCAGAAACCCGCGCAAAAGGGCCCCCCGAATCAGGAACCAAAATTTGGGGTCTCTAGAACCTTCCTGAGCCTATAATCAGACCCTCAACCTAGTTTTCTCTAATCAGTCACGAGGCTCTGTCAAGCTATCAGTGCAAGAGGCCTTTGTGAGGGAATCTTGAACAAACTCCAAAAAAACTTTCCTTTTTTCTAGAGCCACGTGCTCTCAGTATGTCTTTCGAGGGACGTCAGGCTACCACCGTGTGAAATATGGGGGCTGTGGGAGCTTTCTAGAAAAAGTCCACGTGCAATTTGTTTCATTCATTGTCTGCAACGGGTTGGCGGACGGGGCTCCGAAAGGTCCGAATGACTCGAAATTGACATATGCGTATCGTCAGAGTGCCCTTAGACAGCGTGGAGAGTTTTGTGACCTTTTGACCTTATGTTCCATTAATTTGGCCCATTTAGGGACGTTGTCCACGAACACGTTGTGAAAAAGGCATTGGCTCAAAGGGCAAGTGGAACGTATGGCTAACAGGGGTCAAAAGGTCGCAGGACCTCGAAATTTCAGATATTCGATCGCCAGGGGCCCTCGAGTCAGGTCCTAGAGTTTGGAAGCCCTGGGGGATTGTTCAGTATTAAAGGCTCCGATGAATGGACTGTCGCACACAGGCCCAAAATGAAGCCTGTCTCATTGATTCCTGTGACAGGCAGAGAGATCTGTTGAAAATAATGAAAAATACTTCTTTGCACCCTAGGCCTTAGTCCTCTTAGTATGTCGATATGGGGCCCTTGACGTGTCACCGTGCGAAATCTGGGGTGTTTAGGACATCGGGAAGAGCAATCCCACTTACCATTTGTACCATTCATTTTCACAGATTTGGAAAGGTCCAAATGGCTCCAAATTTAAATCTGTAGCTTCTCATGGGCCCCTTAGACACTGTGAAAAGGTTCATGTCTGAATGACTTTGTTAAGTGATTAATTGGCTGACTAATGTGTGTAATGTGAATAATTTTTCAGGAATATTTTTCTTGATTTTTTTTAAAGTACTTGCTTAACACCGAGGGACATGAATTCATTACATGTTGTATCCGAAGGTCCCAGGAAGGAGTACTCGACGGCTGAAGTTGCTGGCATATGATTCAAGGCTTTTTTCACTGAATCATACAGGAAGTGCCCACTTCCAATTTGTTTGAATGGCACCAAATGCATGGCTCGAGGGAATAAATTTTTTAAGCTCATTTTGCATGTTTATGAGTTGATAGTTGCATCAGCTTGTTATATTGTGCTGAGTTGAGTACTATTTCATAAAGGAACATAATAAAGCATACTGTTGCCTCCCACTACAACCTCAGTTGCATGTATTGGCTTGTATTTGGATCCCCTCCCCCCTTCTCCATTTTCAAGCCAGTTGCAATGGTTCTCCAACTATAAGCGTATTACAATGGTAATGATTAATAATTGACCTTTCAGTTTCACACTTAAGCTAATTGTGCGTGTTTATGAGTTGATAGTTGCATCAGCGTGTTGTATTGTGTATTCTGAGTGCTGCCAAAGGGATTTTGTCAATAAAACTGCATGTAAATGTTACTCTAAGTGTTTAAAATGAATAGGCCATAAACCTGCTGTTGAGTCTCCATAGAACAAATTGCTTATGGGTAGACCCACTTCCAATCAATTTAATGAGACAAATTGTATGTATGTATGAACATAAAAAGGGCCCATGGTGCTGCCTGAGGGGGAGATAGCCTCTAAGTGGTGCTGAAAGGAAAGCAGCATTTGCCAATGCAAATAAATTGCACGTGGGCAGTCCCACTTCCAATTAACTTAATGGGACAAATTGTATGTGGGATCTCAGCAATCCCTGTCTGTGATTCTGTGCTAAGAAATCCCCTTTTTAGCACTTTTGCACAGTGCAGTTCTCAATATGTCCAATATATGTCTATGTATGTATGTATCTATCTGTAGGATGTTTGTCTATCTGTCTGTCTGTCTATCTGTCTGTCTATCCTTTTAGCCCATTACTTTGATTGGAAGTGGGTCTACCCAAATACAATTTATTTGCATTGGCTGAAATCATGACTTGGTGGACTTCCTTTTTATAACTCCAGGATAACATTTAAGACATATAATCACATTGAGGTGACTCAGTGAAGCCCCCTGTTCAACCTGAGCCCTTCAAAACAAAAAAATGTCACTGACCACGAAACCTTTATTTCTCTGAATGGGACAAATTGTACATGGGATGTCCAGATCTCAGCTATGTGATTCTGTGCTAAGAAATCAACTTTTTAGCACTTTTGCACAGTGCAGTTCTCAATATGTCCAATATATGTCTATGTATGTATGTATCGATCTGTAGGATGTTTGTCTATCTGTCTGTCTGTCTGTCTGTCTGTCTGTCTATCTATCCTTTTAGCCCATTACTTTGATTGGAAGTGGGACTACCCACTTCCAATCAATTTAATGGAACGAATTGTATGTGGGATCTCAGCTATCCCTGTCTGTGATTCTGTGCTAAGAAATCCACTTTTTAGCACTTTTGCACAGTGCAGTTCTCAATATGTCCAATATATGTCTATGTATGTATGTATCTATCTGTAGGATGTTTGTCTGTCTGTCTATCTATCTGTCTGTCTGTCTATCCTTTTAGCCCCTTACTTTGATTGGAAGTGGGACTACCCACTTCCTATCAATTTAATGGACACAAAATCATCACTTGGTGGACTTCATTTTTATAACTCCAGAATAACATTTATGACATATAATCACATTAAGGTGACTCAGTGAAGCCCCCTGATCAACCTAAGCCCTTCAAAACATAACAATTTCACTGACCACGAAACCTTTATTTCTGTGAATGGGACAAATTGTACATGGGATGTCCAGATCTCAGCTCTCGGGCTACGACCTCGGGACTGACCTCGTTCGAAAGGGCTGCCTGAGACCTTTACAACGAGCCCAGCTTCGTCTCACTAGCCCACCAGGAACATAAAAAGCGCCCATGGTGCTGCCTGAGGGGGAGATAGCCTCTAAGTGGTGTTGAAAGGAAAGCAGCATTTGCCAATGCAAATAAATTGCACGTGGGCAGTCCCACTTCCAATTAACTTAATGGGACAAATTGTATGTGGGATCTCAGCAATCCCTGTCTGTGATTCTGTGCTAAGAAATCCCCTTTTTAGCACTTTTGCACAGTGTAGTTCTCAATATGTCCAATATATGTCTATGTATGTATGTATCTATCTGTAGGATGTTTGTCTATCTGTCTGTCTGTCTGTCTGTCTGTCTGTCTATCTATCCTTTTAGCCCATTACTTTGATTGGAAGTGGGACTACCCACTTCCAGTCAATTTAATGGAACGAATTGTATGTGGGATCTCAGCTATCCCTGTCTGTGATTCTGTGCTAAGAAATCCACTTTTTAGCACTTTTGCACAGTGCAGTTCTCAATATGTCCAATATATGTCTATGTATGTATGTATCTATCTGTAGGATGTTTGTCTGTCTGTCTGTATATGTGTCTGTCTGTCTGTCTATCTTTTAGCCAATTACTTTGATTGGAAGTAGGTCTACCCAATTGCAATTTAATTGCATTGGCTGAAATCATCACTTGGTGGACTGCATTTTTATAACTCCAGGATCCATTTTATGACATTTAATCACATTTAGGTGACTGTAGGACTCCCCCTGAACATAGTTCACCCTTCAAAACAGTCCATGAAACCTTCATTTCTGTGAATGGGACAAATTGCATGTGGGATGTCCAGATCTCAGCTCTGGACAGACTTATTGTGCTCAAACCTCTGTTTCTGTGCTTCTCCAAGCCTCCTCTTTCTATTTTGTGAGTTTCAGGAAAATCGGAGGAAGTCGAAAATTGCACGCACAAATCCTTAAAGGGGTATGCACAAAATTTTTTACATCCTCCGATCTTAATGAAATTTATACCATAGAAAGAGGAGGCTTGGAGAAGAACAGAAATACAAGTTTCAGCTTCCCAAGTCTGTCAAGAGCTGAGATCTGCATATCCCAACTCCAATTTGACCCATTCACAGAAATAAAGGTTTCGTGGTCAGTGGAATTTTTTGGTTTTGAAGGGCTTATGTTGTTCAGGGGGAGTCCTACAGTCACCTTAATGTGATTTTAAGTCATAAATTTGATCCAGGAGTTTAAAAAACCATGTCCAAAAAGTGATGATTTCAGCCAATGCAATAAAATTGCATGTGGGATGTCCAGATCTCAGCTCTGGACAGACTTATTGTGCTCAAACCTCTGTTTCTGTGCTTCTCCAAGCCTCCTCTTTCTATCTTGTGAGTTTCAAGAAAATCTGAGGAAGTCGAAAATTGCATAAATTTAGAGAATTCTGTCTGTTTATCTGTCTGTCTGTCAGTCCTTTTAGCCCATTACTTTGATTGGAAGTGGGACTGCCCACGTGCAATTAATTTGCATCACTTGGTGGACTGCATTTTTATAACTCCAGGACTAAATTTATGGCATATAATCACATTTAGGTGACTGTAGGACTCATGAACATAGTGCACCCTTCAAAACATATAAACTCCACTGACCACCAAGTGATGATTTCAGCAAATGCAAATAAATTGTACGTGGGTAGTCCCACTTACATTCAAATGAATGGGCAGTGGTCTGTTGGTGGACATATAGCTATACAATCAATTGCTAATGGGGCAGTTAGTCTGTTGGTGGACATACAGCTATACAATCAATTGCTAATGGGCAGTTAGTCTGTTGGTGGACATGAAGCTATACAATCAATTGCTAATGGGCAGTTAGTCTGTTGGTGGACATCTATACAATCAATTGCTAATGGGCAGTTAGTCTGTTGGTGGACATGAAGCTATACAATCAATTGCTAATGGGCAGTTAGTCTGTTGGTGGACTTTGCGGGCAGAGAGCGGGTCAGTGGACAGCCCCGCCCCCTCAGGGTGGTCAAGGGGTCTCCCTGGTCAATTTGGGTAAAATAGTGGGTCAGGGGGATGATAATGGGTCCGTGGACAGCCCAGCCCCTTCAGGGTGGTCAGGGGTCTCCCTGGTCAGTTTGGGTAAAACAGTGGGTCAGGGAGATGATAATGGGTCCGTGGATAGCCCCGGCCCCCCCAGGGTGGTCAGGGGGTCTCACTGGTCAGTTTGGGTAAAATAGTGGGTGAGGGGGATGATAATGGGTCCGTGGACAGCTACCCTGAGGCTACCCTGCAAATTAGAGCTCAGCAGAAGAGAGATTCAGAACATAAGTCTGCTGTACGTGGGCCTGGCATGCAGCAACACTCCACGAGGGAACTTTCTCTTTTACGTGTTCTTCCCCGATGTGAGTCCAGAGGGTGACAAACTTCACGCTGCGTTCAATCCAGTGAAGGCCAAGCTGCGAGCTGCCGGGATAAACTATAGTTTGTTCTATCCAGCCAAACTTGCAATCACCGTGGACGGAACTAGATACACATTCGAACATCCTCAAGAAGCAAATAAATTTATTGAGAAGAAAACACAAACCTAGCTGACCGAGCTGAAATGCGGTCGCAGTTATCATTTACTGTACATATGCAAAGACTCAGTAAATTTAAATACACTTCTGAACTCTCATAGCGATTAAGTATATATTAATCAAGTTCTCAGTGTAAAGAAGTGTAACTTATTCGCAAACAATGTTAAAGTGAAAGAAACATAAGTGTAAATAGGTCTATCAAGCTTTTTTTCTTTAATGTTTTTTTAGAAAGGAGCTACGTTAGTGGTAAATCAAATTATTTAACAACCTTTTTGTTGATATGATGGGTAAGAAGGGGTTTCTATACTTGCTCTGTTCTTTTTTGTGTACCTCTCATTCAGAGAAAGGTAAATTGAGCTATTGTTTAAATTGTTCAAGTTGTTCAAAGTTGTTAAGGAAAATGAACTGGCACTTTTTTTATTTTTTTCCTTTCCCCCTCTCTCTTCAAAAAACATTCTTCACAGTAATTCTCGACTCGTTGACCATGGCTAGAAGGAAAGTAAATGATGTTAAGAAAAATGATGTTAAAAAAAGTTTGTCTCATGGAATTGCAAAGGGCTTAATGGGGCTATAAAAAGGGGCAATGTACTAGCTCATCTTGGGAGACTGGGGGCAGATATCACGTTTTTACAAGAAACGCATATACGGAACCAAGACCAGGGCCGATTGAAGGGAAGGTGGGTAGGACAAATCTTTCATTCAAATTTTAATTTTAAGTCTAGAGGTACAGCAATACTCATAAAGAAAAGTATACAATTTACTGCAACACAAGTTATTTCTGACACCAGTGGACGTTATGCTATAGTAGCAAGAAAACTTTATAACACACCAATATTATTAGTCAATATATATGCCCCTAATATAGATGAGGAACAATTTATATCGTCTATTTTGAACATTTTGCCAAACCTAGATATCCATCAACTGATAATGGGAGGTGACTAACTTTGTTCTTAGACAGATCTTCAAATAGAAAAGTACCCTTATCTAAATCAGCCAAATTGCTACAAACATTTATGAAAACCTTTAAAATAACAGATCCGTGGAGATTTACCTTCCCAAACCAACGAAAATATTCTTTTTTTTCACCAGTCCATCACTCCTATTCTAGGATAGATTACTTTTTAATTGATAATAAACTTCTGTCAGCTGTCGTACACTGTGATTATGAAGCAATGGTATTATCAGACCATTGCTCCTTAGTTCTTCAGGTATTATTTGAAACCAAATATGACACTATGAAATGGAGATTTGATAATAACTTATTGGCAGACAAGTCATTTGAAGAACAAACCAAAGCTCAAATAAGATTGTATTTAGAGACAAACGATACGACAGACTTTTCCAAATCCACAATTTGGGAGGCATTTAAAGCATATATGCAGGGACAAATGATCTCTCACAGTGTTTTGATTAAGAAACGGTGTAAATAACAAAAAAATATATTAACTGACAGAATACTAGAAATAGATCGCAAGTATGCAATATCCCCTTCACCAGAATTGTATAGGGAGAGACTCTCTCTCCAGTCAGAATTTCAGTTACTCTCCACCTCGGAAACTACTGGTCGTCTGATGCGGGCGAAAGCCACATATTATGAACACGGAGAGAAAGCAGGTAAACGGCTTGCTAGGCAAATTAAAGAGACGGCTGCATCACAGCTGATAATGGAAATTAGGAAAGAGACAGGACAAACTACATCAGACCCACAAGAAATAAACAACATTTTTAAGAGTTTTTACAACAAATTATATTCCTCAGAATCTATTAATGACCCATCGTTCATGGAGCAATTTTTTTAATCGCTTAGCATTCCATCCTTAAATATGGAAGACAGGGATGTCTTGGAGCAGCCACTAACTATTATTGAAATAAATCAAGCGATATCCAATATGCAGTGTTCAAAGTCTCCAGGTCCAGATGGTTTCACGACCGAGTTCTATAAATCTTTGCTCTTAGAAGTTTTTAATGAATCACATGAGAAAGGCTGTTTACCACCAACATTTTATCAGGCAAATATTTCCTTAATACACAAGATAGATAAAGACCCTTTAGACCCTAGTTCATATAGACCTATCAGTCTTCTTGATGTTGATAAAATACTGGCCAAGGTTTTGGCCACTCGCCTCGAAAAAGTTCTTCCATCTGTGATTTCCACGAATCAAACAGGATTAATAAAACAAATAATAATAACTCTAGTTATTTTCGATTAAGTCACTCTACAAGACAGGGTTGCCCTCTTTCACCCCTGCTTTTTGCTTTAGCAATAGAACCCTTAGCAATTTCTTTACGGGCATCTAAAACCTATGGTGGGATAATGAGAGGAGATAAAGTATCATTATACGTCGATGACCTGTTAGTTTACATCTCCAACCCTTTACAATCAGTGCCAGCCATCATGTCAATTTTAGATAAATTTGGGAAAGTGTCAGGGTATAAGATTAATTTCTCTAAGAGTGTTATATTTCCGATCAATCCTAAGGCCCAATTTGAAGCACTTTCCTATTTCCCTTTTAAAGTAGCAAACTCATTTAAATACCTAGGGATCACCATAACTAAATGTTTTTCTATGCTTTTTAAAGAAAATATTCAAAAGCTGTACGAATGCACCCAATACATTTAAAAAAAAATGGTCCAATCTCCCTATCTCTTTAGCAGGTCGTATTAATATGGTGAAAATATCAAAATATTTATTCATTTTCCAATGTATCCCAGTTTGCATTAATAAATCATTTTTTAGATACTTGGAATGTATAGTTACCCAATTTATTTGGAATAATAAAACCCCCAGAATCAAGAAGATATATATATACAGAGGACTAAACCAAAAGGTGGGATGAGTCTACCTCATTTCCAGCTATATTACTGTGCATGTAATATAAGAGCACTACAATTTGGTATACAGGAGGGGTCGATAGAGTGGTGCGATATGGAAAATATATCATGCTCACCTTCCTCTTGGCCAGCTTTAATCTATTCAGCCTTATCTCCCCCCCCTCCAACTCGACTGAATAACCCAGTGGTTTCCAACTCACTCAAAATTTGGAATCAGATAAGAAGACATTTTAAATGGCAGGCATGCTCTATTTTAAGCCCATTAACCACTAATCATTCTTTTCTTCCTTCCCAAATTGATTCAATATTTCAGACCTGGTCCAAAAAAGGGGTACGTTCCTTCCAAAATATGTTTATTAACAAATGCTTTCCAAAATTTCAGCAGTTGCAGCAGATGTTTGATCTACCTAGTTCACATTTCTTTAAATATTACAAACTCGCAGTTTTGTCCAAAATAATTTTTCATATTTCCTAATGAGCCGTCAACCTCTCATATGGACTCAATGTTCTTACAGAATCCATTTACCAAAGGAGGAATATCCATCATATATTGTTATGTTCCACGTGTATTTGTGTGTGTGTTCCTGTTCTGTGTCTCCATTCATTGCTTTCAGGTGGTGATCGGACATTGGCTGTTTGCGGGCATGTGTCGTCATTGTGGGGGGCGTCATCGTCTGCTCGACCAATCCACTGCTGTGCCATGAGTTTAAAAGGCCCATCCACTACTAGGAAGACAGATCTTCGCCAGATCTCACCCAACTCGCGCGTTTTGAGCACATGGTTGAAACCACTATCACGATTCACGCTTATGTCTTTATTGTTGATGATTTGAGTAAATGCGTTTGCCTGACCTGAGTTTGATAAGACAAGATGCCTAGTTAATCCGAGTGCAGTACATCTGGAGCATTGAGTTCTCTGTTGCGAAATCATAGGACGGGAGGTAGGGATCATTGTTGTGTTAGGTATGCGTGGAGTGTTCGCCCTTAATGTATTTCTGTTTTTATTTAGTGTAGTTTAATTAAGGCGGCGTATTCCGCTGAAGAATTCGGTTTTGTTTCTATTTTTTCTTTTGTGGCAGTTAGTTTAGCGGGTACACCTAAAATTAGATATCAGTTATGTTTTGCTTATTTCAATAATTTGGCGACACTCTTGTTTGTCCTTGTTTTCTTGTTTATTACTTTTCTTTCTAAATAACCCTGCTATTTAATTTAAGTGAACATGTTTAAATCTTTCACTCAAAGAGAATAAATGTTTCCTCTTAACGTTTAATTGATGTTTCTTGGTTGTTCTTCCTGCATCCACACACAACAACAGTGTCTCACGTAAATGTTATGTAATCATCCCCTTTTACACCTTTTAAACACGTAACATTTGGTGGTGGCAGCGGTGGGATATTCCTTTAAAGGGATATCTTATTTTTCTTGGGATGAGTTTGTGAGCGCTGTTGCTTGTGTGTGGGTTGGCGCAACCTTGAAGGAGGTATCGTCTGAATGAAAGATTTTAAGAGGCTTCTGTGGATTCTAGCGTTTGTGGTGGTAAGTTTAGTCAGAATGGCTGATTTTGATCTGGATAGTTTTGTGAGTGCACCAACGGTCGAACAATTAGGTACGTGTAGGAAAGATGATTTGTTGAGAGTTGCCGAACATTACCAAATTAGAGTTGTTAGACAGCAGCTTAAGCGAGACATTAAAAATATGTTAGTGCAACAGCTAAGGAAGTTGGAGGTGTTAAAACCGGCTGATAAATCTGAGGAGATTCTGAGCTCTGGAGCTGGTTCTTTAGGTGAGGAGGAAGTGAGTGGGACTGATGAGGCGGAGGGTTCCGAAGCCAAAGCAGTCTTACCGCCCTTTGAATCTTCTTCTCCGTCAGTAGCGGGAGATGAGTCGCGCCTCAAAGTACGTTTGGCGAAAGTCCAACGGGAAGAGCGCGAGAGGGCAGAGGACCATAGAGCTCAGTTAGATTTTCAACTCCACATCCGTCGTCTGGAAATAGAGGCTGACACGCAAGTAAAGTTGCGTGAGTTGGACCTGAGAATAGCCAGAGAGACACCGGTTCCGCCTACACTTCCTGTATCAGCTGCTCAATCTGCGCAGCAGGTTGCTGTCGCGGCAGGTGCAAGTCCGACGTTTGATGTGAGTAAACACATTTCTCTTGTCCCACAGTTCAGAGAGGCTGAGGTTGACTCATATTTTAATGTATTTGAACGAGTTGCTTCTATGCTTAACTGGTCTAGAGATGTGTGGCCGTTGTTACTTCAGTGTAAGCTGACGGGCAAAGCTCAGGAAGTATGTGCTGCACTTTCTTTACAGGATATCTTAGACTATGACGTTATTAAAACGGCAATTTTGAGGGCTTATGAGCTCATACCGGAGGCGTACAGACAGCGATTTAGGAATCACAAAAAAGTTTCAAATCAGATGTTCGTTGAGTTTGCTAGGGAAAAGAGTTTGTTGTTTGACCGGTGGTGCACCTCAAATAAAGTAGCAGATTTTAGTGCTCTCCGTGAGTTGGTTTTGTTAGAGGAGTTCAAAAATTGTATTCCTGATCGTATAGTTGTCTATCTAAACGAGCAGAAGGTGACGTCAGTGTCACCGGCGTCTGTTTGTGCGGACGAGTTCGCGCTTACGCACAAGAGTGTTTTTGCTCTTGCTCGAACTGACCACGTTTCGCATGTTCCTGTTGTCTTGAGAGATCAGTGGCGTTCGAAAAAATTTTCCAGATGCTAAAGAAGGCAGAGAATGTTTTTACTGTCGCAAATTGGGACACCTTATTGCTGATTGTCTAGCTTTAAGGTGCAAAGAGCAAGGTGTCAGTACTAAAAGTGTCGCGTTTGTGAAGACTGTGGATTGTATAGATAAGGAGAATTGTGATGTCTTAGATGTTAGTTATAAACCTTTCCTGATGGAAGGATTAGTGTCTGTTAGTGAGCATTCTCCTGATCCAGTCAGAGTTACTATGTTGCGTGATACCGGAGCGATGCAATCGTTTATAGTAGCTGACGCGTTGTCGATTTCTGAGCGTACTTTTGTGGAAGTCATGTGTTAGTACGTGGTCTTGAGATGAGCACTATGAAAGTTCCTTTGCATCAGATTTATCTGAAGTCAGATTTGTTCTCAGGATTTGTGAAAGTTGGAGTTCGTGATAGTTTACCAGTGCATGGAGTGAACTTCATTCTTGGTAATGATATTGCAGGTGGTAAAATTGTACCGCTATTAGAGGTTTGTGATAAACCTATTTTTTCCGATGGCACTGATGAAATGTCAGAGAAATTCCCTGAGGTTTTTCCTGTTTGCGCTGTGACGCGAGCGCAGGCTCGTAAGTTTGCTGATGTTGATGATTTATCCTCCACTTTCATAGCACCTATGTTTGTAAATGATGCTCTGATGCCTGATGCAGGTAAGTCAGATGGCGCAGTCATTTTTTTGAAATCAGCTGATTTGAAATTAGAAGTTACTCGTGAGAAAATTATTGTAGCCCAAAAAGAGGATTTTTCTCTGCGTAAATGTTTTTCTTCTGTCATTTCCGTGGAAGAGGCGCAAGAGAAGAGAAACGCTTATTATGTGCAGAACGGGTTACTGATGCGTTGGTGGTGTGCTGATATTGTGAGTGATTCAGAGTGGTCTTCTGTGACCCAAATTGTCATTCCGACGTGTTATAGACATCTAGTACTTTCACTCGCTCATGATCATGATTTGTCTGGTCTCTTAGGCATTAAGAAAACATACCATCGAATATTGAGACATTTCTTTTGGCCTAGAATGAAGGCTGATGTAGCCAAATTCTGTAGAACCTGTACGACTTGTCAATTCTCGGGTAAGCCGAACCAGGTGATTCCGCGCGCACCGCTGGTTCCTATACCAGTCATGGGAGAGCCTTTTGAGCACGTTATTGTAGATTGTGTTGGACCATTACCTAAGTCAAAATCTGGTAATCAATACTTGCTTACAATAATGTGTACCGCGACGCGTTTTCCAGAGGCGTTTCCATTGAAAAAGCTTACGGCACCGGTGATCAGCAGCGCGCTTATAAAATTCTTTTCGATGTTTGGTCTACCGAAGATTGTGCAGTCTGATCAAGGTATGAACTTCTTGTCAAAGATTTTTACACAAGTGTTAAAGACTTTGAATATTTCTCACAGAATTTCAAGTGCCTATCATCCTGAGTCTCAAGGTTCTTTGGAACGGTTCCATCAGACCATGAAAGCGATGTTGCGTCGATACTGTATGGACACAGGTAAAGACTGGGACGAGGGCATACCGTTAGTTTTGTTTGCTGCTAGAGAAGCGGTACAAGACAGTTTAGGATTTAGTCCTGCCGATCTTGTTTTCGGGCATACTGTCAGGGGTCCGTTAAAGATGCTTAAAGAGAATATTTTAGATCATGAATCGAGTGTTAAAACCACAATGTTGGATTATGTGAGCAAATTTCGTGAGCGATTACACAAAGCTTGTGCTATGGCACGAGATTCATTATTGCACGCTCAAGTGACGATGAAGAGTAAATACGATCGTAAAACTGTTCAACGTCATTTTAAGGAAGGAGATCAGGTGCTCGTTTTATTGCCTGTCCTTGGTTTTGCTTTATCTGCACGCTTTTCAGGTCCATATGAAGTGCTTAGGAAAATGAGTGACACTGATTATGTGATTCGTACTCCAGATCGCCAGAAGAAATCTCGCATATGTCATGTAAATATGCTGAAGGCATACCTTGTTCGAGAGTCATTGCAAGATGTTCTGAAAGAAAATGAGTCGAATATATCTTGTGCTGCGGCGCTTACGTGTGAGTCGTTTGATTTTACTTCTACACACGACAAGGAAGATGATGGAGTTTTGATACGACACACATATCAGCAGTGCGCCAGGTTGAAGAATTCTGAAGTACTGGCTGTTTTAAATTTCCATCTGTCTCATCTGTCCGAGTCGCAGAGTAATGATGTTAAAGAAATCATTTCTGACTTTCCTTCGTTATTTAATGACATTCCCTCTCGCACTACGATTTTAGAACATGACATCGACGTGAGTAATGCTGTTCCTATTAAGCAACATGCTTATAGAACGAATGTTCTTAAACGTTTTGTGATCAAGACTGAAGTTGAATATTTGTGTGAACATGGCTTAGCGAAACAGAGTTTTAGTCCCTGGAGCTCACCTTGTCTACTCGTGTCTAAGAGTGATGGCTCTGCTAGATTCTGCACCGATTACCGAAAGGTAAACTCCGTAACTGTTCCTGACTGTTTTCCATTACCTCGTATGGAGGACTGTGTGGACAACCTGGGGTCCGCTAAATTTGTCAGTAAATTAGATTTACTGAAGGGTTACTGGCAGGTGCCGCTAACATTGCGCACCTCCGATATTTCTGCTTTTGTGACCCAAGATGATTTTCTGCAGTATTGCGTAATGGCGTTCAGGATGCGCAACACACCAGCCACATTCCAGCGGCTTATTAACATCGTGCTTGCAGGTGTCCGTAACTGTAACGCATATTTAGATGACCTCGTGATTTATTCGCCTACTTGGTCTGCACATGTGTCAATGATAAGAGAGGTGTTTGAGCGCCTTGAGAAAGCTTCCCTGATGTTAAACTTGGCGAAGTGTGAGTTTGGTCAAGCTACGGTTACATACTTGGGCAAAGAAGTGGGTCAAGGTCAAGTTCGACCCCTGGAGGCAAAAGTAACTGCAATCGCTGATTTTCCTGTTCCTGCTACGCGCAAAGAACTTCATGCACTTTCCTCTGGAATGATGAATGTCAGAATGCTTTCGATAACATCAAAACTTTGTTGTGCAGTACGCCTGTTTTATCAGCTCCTGATTTTGAACGAACGTTCAAGCTAGAGATTGACGCAAGCTCTGTTGGAGCGGGGGCAATGCTGGTGCAAGAAGACGTTTCTGGTGTCGACCATTCAGTATGTTACTTTTCACGTAAGTTCAATAAACACCAATTGAACTACTCTACAATTGAGAAAGAAACATTGGCCTTATTACTGGCTTTACAGTATTTTGATGTTTATGTGAGCTCAACTAATCTACCTGTGATTGTGTTCACGGATCACAATCCTTTAGTGTTTTTAGGTCGCATGTACAATCATAATCAGAGGCTGATGCGTTGGTCTTTGATGGTACAAGGCTACAATTTAGAGATCAGACACAAGAAAGGTGCGGAGAATATCATCGCGGACGCTTTGTCCAGAGTTTAAGCTGGTGTGCTCCGAAACATTGGAATGAAAGGAAAAAAAAAAAAACATGTTCTTTTGTTCATGTTTTGATGGGTTTTTTTTTCTTTTTTTTTAGGGGGTAAGTGTTACGTTCCACGTGTATTTGTGTGTGTGTTCCTGTTCTGTGTCTCCATTCATTGCTTTCAGGTGGTGATCAGACATTGGCTGTTTGCGGGCACGTGTCGTCATTGTGGGGGGCGTCATCGTCTGCTCGACCAACCCACTGCTGTGCCATGAGTTTAAAAGGCCCATCCACTACTAGGAAGACAGATCTTCGCCAGATCTCACCCAACTCGCGCGTTTTGAGCACATGGTTGAAACCAATATCACGATTCACACTTATGTATTTATTGTTGATGATTTGAATAAATGCGTTTGCCTGACCTGAGTTTGATAAGACAAGATGCCTAGTTAATCCGAGTGCAGTACATCTGGAGCATTGAGTTCTCTGTTGCGAAATCATAGGACGGGAGGTAGGGATCATTGTTGTGTTAGGTATGCGTGGAGTGTTCGCCCTTAATGTATTTCTGTTTTTATTTAGTGTAGTTTAATTAAGGCGGCGTATTCCGCTGAAGAATTCGGTTTTGTTTCTATTTTTTCTTTTGTGGCAGTTAGTTTAGCGGGTACACCTAAAATTAGATATCAGTTATGTTTTGCTTATTTCAATAATTTGGCGACACTCTTGTTTGTCCTTGTTTTCTTGTTTATTACTTTTCTTTCTAAATAACCCTGCTATTTAATTTAAGTGAACATGTTTAAATCTTTCATTCAAAGAGAATAAACGTTTCCTCTTAACGTTTAATTGATGTTTCTTGGTTGTTCTTCCTGCATCCACACACAACAACAGTGTCTCACGTAAATGTTATGTAATCATCCCCTTTTACACCTTTTAAACACGTAACATATATAATAAATTATCGCAGTTGGAATGTGATGTTTCATTGGAACATTTAAGAGCAGCATGGCAAGAAGACCTTGGAATAGATATTGCAGACTGTCAATGGGAAGAAGCACAAGAAAGGGTTAACTCGTCGTCTTTGTGTATTAGACATGGTTTAATACAATTCAAGATCTTACATAGACTCAATCTGTCTAAACTAAAGCTCTCAAAGATGTTCTCTTCGGTGGACCCATTATGTGATAGATGCGGTCAAACTCCAGCTTCATTGGGACATATGTTTTGGAAGTGTCCAAAAATTCGTAATTATTGGATTTCAGTTTTCCAACTATTGTCAGAGGTATTGGGAAAACCACTAAACCCAAACCCAATTATGGCCATTTTTGGTGTTAGTAGTGACAATGTGGAGCTGTCTAAAGGTCAGTGTATTGTGCTCAGAGTTGTTACACTCTTAGCATGAAGATTGATTTTGCTCAATTGGAAACAACAAAATCCACCTCACCATTCTGCCCTGATTAGAGATGTTATGCACCACCTTCAACTCGAAAAGATTAGATTTTCTTTCAAAAAGAAAACCGATCATTTTCATACAGTATGGAAACCTTTTATTAATTATTTTAATAAGACAGCAATAATTGAACCCAATCTTTTATAGTTTTTCCTTCATATCATCATTTGTGTTAAAATATAATTTGTTTACATATGGAAGAATATTATTGTATACACTAAGTTAATTTTGTTGGATTGGTTTTTTGTATTTGTTTTTTTTTTGTGCCAATGTAGAACATGTAATAAAGAGAATGTTAAAAAAAATGAATGAATTGATAACAAACTAGCAACCACTAACACAACACTTGCAATAATTCACAACCACAACCGGCCTTGTGCCTTAGCAGTTTGGACTTCCTGAGGAAAGTGAAGCCGAGGGGGAACATTTCTGGCTACTCAAAAAAAAATAGTTTTTACTATTAGCAAAGATATTGGAGAAAGCCAACAATTATCACGGCCTCACACGGGGCACCATTTTATGTAGGGTGCTACTGGTTGCTTAGATCAATTTTACTATCAGAAATTATTAATAATTAATAATGATCAATTAGTAATTAATAATTACATTAAATAATATAATTAAATTCATTAAATTCTATCCTTGGCGCACCACTCTTTATAACCACAAAATAATAATATTGAAGTAATAGGGGAGTTCTTGATGTGGCAGAGGCTGTCTTCAACACACTATTCAAACAAACAACTAGGAGTACTTCTTATTATAATGTAACAAGATTTATTATAATCATACAGCAATGAACACCGGCAATACTATATGAATATAACACAAAAACATAACATGGAAGTACTAACTAAATAGTGGAGCTATATGCTAGTGTATGGATGTGTGTATGTGGGTGTGTGTCTAGATTCGGTGACAAAGGAAACTAAATGGTGGATTAAACTCCACACAGGGAACTAGTTTCAAAATGGAGGATTGGTTTCAACATTGAGGATTAGATCATAAAGGGCGCAGCCAACGATTATTTGAATGTGGAGGGCAAGAAAGATGGCTAGATCAGATCCAGGTGATGGAGCTAATACCACATGGGGGTGGAAATGAGCAGGCACCCAAAATAACTGACGAAACAGGCAGGAGAATTTGAAAACACCAGCCTGAGTCGGACATAAACCGCGGTGCTGCTCACTGTGAATTTCAGTGTGTGTGAGAGAGAGAGAGAGAGAGAGAGAGTGAACAAACAGGGGTGCATGCAATTTAACAGAGGATAAATGCTGGTAACAGCACAACTGAATCGCTAGTTCAGATCACGAAATAAACATTTCCCCCAAAATTGATGATCTCACAAATCAAAACAGCAAAAGTGCGATCAGAGTTAAACATACAAGATTATACTCAAAACATCAAACATTCAGCATCAAATATACAATTTAGTCACAGAAAAGTCACATTTTCTAAACTAAATCTGCCAGATATCAAAATTTACTTGGGAAATTCTGTGTGATTTCAGCTGGGTTGTCCGTTTGAATTCCTGTTGCGTTGAGCAGTCAGGAGAAAACGATTTGGAATCTGTCCTTTGTCTTATGCTCGTCAGCGAAAAAAAGACGCGTCTCTTGGGTCTGGTGATGGAGAGAAATGCAGGCGATGGTCAACGTTGATAGAAAACGAGGGAGAAGGGAAGCTGGTCACCTTTCTGTTTTCTAAATAAATTCACTCTTGTCTTGCAGTAAAAATTAATGAACCGGTTGTAATACGTATACGACTAGACTGGAATGTGGCCAAATGGTGAGGTTAGAAAAACATGATCTCTTTGTCCTTTGTCCAGAAGGAGGGAAACTCCTTTGTATGTCTTTTTAAAAACGCTGGCTTAGAAGCTGGGAACAGTGTCCGAAATCAAATATGTCTGCTAGTTTTGTTGACAAGATGACATCATCGGTCATAGGCCACTTTTTGACCAAATGCGTTTGAGATTGGGTCCATGGGCGGGACTTCACATACAGCTGTGAAATTGTGAAGGACTCTGGGACACCGAGTTCAATGTCTCACCTTTGATAATAGAAAAAAGGGCCATGCGGTCTCCGCTGCCATTTTGATTGGGCAAGGCCCTACATATCAATGTACAAAATTAGAAAATTTTTGACCAGAAAATGGGACTTTTGGGCGTGTGATGATGTTGTACCTGAAGCACTTTCATCCATTCAGCTATTATCTGTTCTCGATGGATGAGCAATATCAGCAACATCAGATTCGTCTCTCACATGCAACTCCCTCATTTGTTTGGGTGTGAGTTGCTAAAATACAGACTGCGTGAATGGTGTAAAATCACTTGAATGTTCAAACTGGCAAGCATGAAAACACATACAACGGACAAATTTTGTCAAGATGCAAGCGAAAATTATCTCACCTCGCAGATTGTGTGTTGTCAGAGACAACCCTGATACAACATTATTCTTGAAAGTATTGATACTTTAGGATTGATCTGCCCATCGCTACTTTCTTTAGACTTATGTTTCATGTATGTGTGATAAGTATTCGTGGAGTTTCACTTGATTTTTGTGACATGTTTCAGACAGATGCTGTGAGACGGCACAACCTGTTTATTTTCTTTATTTTACAAAAGCACAAGGTTTTTTTGTAAGTGTACATAAATAAAAGTAGACCTTTTATAGTTTGTAACAATGTCTTACATGTATCTGCATAGGCAAAAATGATGCAGTATTTTATTTATGTTGCTTCCGCTGTTTCGAGGGAAGAATCCAGCAGGACCTTGCACCGTCGCGTGCATCGACCGCTGGAATATTGTCAGAATTCATTATAATGATACCCGATTTCTGTTTATGTTCACTTGAGACATAACAGGCTCCCCAATATATCCAGTATTTTGACATTTTGTCGGATTAATTTGTCCATTCAAACGCAAGAAGAAGCGAAAGCAATCTCTCATCGGGGAGCGTGCGTTAGACGCGATGCGGCTCGCTGTGTCACACAAACTGCTCGTAAAAATTAATTTTAGTTGTTTTGTCATTTGTTGAGCATGAATAGTGTAAAGCATTAAAACACATACAATTGGCAGACCTTCATGAAGATGCAAGCGAAAGTCATCTGGCTTATAAGTCTGGAGCGCCACCCACTAGTAGCCAGAATTGCTCCATTAGAGGGATTGCTCCAGTAGAGGTTGCATTTGGTAGACAGAATTACTCCAGTAGAGGGAGCATCTTTGAAAAACCAATGTAAGAGAATGGGAGTTTATCATGTAGACCGTATTAAACCAGTAGAGGGGGCATTTTTTCTCAGCCATTGTAAATCTATTGGATTTTTTACATTTTTGATCGTAATTTATATAAAAACCTTAAGTCACATCAGGTAAAAAAGATAAAGCAAGACACTTCAGAACAGTCCCCAGGTCTGTGGCAAGTTTGGCGCTTGTAGCGTTAAAGCTCTTGGAGATAAGGCTGTTGAAATTTTTGTCTCAGAAGAATACTTTTTATAATTATATTATATTATAATTATAATACTAATTATAATTATAATAATAAGTTTATGTAGCAAAACAATATGTTGCTTATATAATTCCATATATATCAAGCCAATATAATTATGTTATCTTGAAGAATGTGATGTTTTGAAAACCATCAGTCAAAATTAAATTTGATTTATTGACACATAAATATTGCCACATCTATATTGACACATATATATTGATGTTGGCATACAAAACAGTCACTGGGTCTGCTCCAGCATACCTAAAATAATTTATGCAGATCTACACTCCTGCCACAAGCCTGCAGTCGGCTAATGAACGTTGCCTTGTTGTATCAAAACAAAGAGGCACCAAAACACTTTCCCGGCCTCTCAGTTTCATCATACCACGTTGGTGGAATGACCTTCCCAATTTCATCTGTGAAGCTGACTCACTTTCTGTCTTCAAAAAACGGCTAAAAACACATCAAGAGCACTTAACCAGTTACTAAAAAAATTAAAATAATTCTTGTTGCACTTAAAATCTGTTTTGAATGCTATTCTAAAGCTAGTAAAACTTTGTAGCATGGCACTTTTCGTACAAATATCTCCATAATATGATTCGCTTATGTTTTCCTCTTTTGTAAGTCGCTTTGGATAAAACCGTCTGCCAAATGAATACATTTAAATGTAAATATATTGAGGCGGTGTGGACATTTACCGAAATACACCCCTATCAGCAATTTTGTGTTGACTTCATCTTTGTTAATTAACAAATTGAAAAACATCAATTCTACACATTGGTACCAAATTTAAAGTCAATTGGATCTACGGTTCAAAAGAAGATATTGTAGGTATTCCCAAATTTTCACTGTACAGAAAAATCCATCATGGTGGAAGTTATGGGTGCTTGAGGCTTTTTTGTTCCCCGTGAGAAATGAGGCATGTACACTAATTTTAAAAACAATTGGACAAATGGGGCGGAAATGTCATCACTTTAAAAATATTTTTTTTGGGCACCACCTGTAGAGCCCCCTATGGGCGAATGTGGGATATTGTTGGTGTGGCAGTACCCATTGCCCGGTAGTATCATTGTGCCAAATTAGCACATTTTAGAAAAGTCACTTTTTGAGATATTTGGGCACAAGGAGAATAATCAAGCAGTTACCAGAGTGATACTTTTCAACACTCCTTGCCATCCTGAGTGAAATAAGTCAACCCCTAAGTCTCTACGATATTCTGGATCAAAGATATGTGATTTGTTACTTGGATGCTAGGGTAACCCCGTCTGGTTGCTATGCAGTTACCAGGGTGATACTTATCAAGCCTCCTTTCCATCCTGAGAGAATAAAGTCATCCCGGAAGTCTCTACGATGTTCTGTTGCAGATATATGTGATTTGTTACTTGGTTGCTAGGGTAACCCCATCTGGTTTCTAAGCATTTACCAGGGTGATATTTATCAACCCTCCTTTCCATCCTGACTGAATTAAGTCAACCCGGAAGTCTCTACGATGTTCTGATGCACAGATATGTGATTAATTACTTGGTTAAAAGGGTAACCCCATCTGGTTGCTAGGCAATTACCAGAGTTATACTTATCAAGACTCCTTGCTATCCTGAGTGAAATAAGTCAGCACTGAAGTCGCCACAATGTTCTGGTGCAGAGATATGTGATTTGTTTTTTGGTTGCTAGGGTAACCCCATCTGGTTGCTAGGCAGTTTTCAGAGTGATACCTATCAAGGCTCCTTGCCATCCTGATTGAAATAAATCAACCGAGAAGTCTTTACCATTTTCTGGTGCAGAGATATATGATTTTTAACTCAGTTGCTAGGGTAACCCCATCTGGTTGCTAAGCAGTTACCAGGGTGATACATAACAAGCCTCCTTTCCACACTGAGTCAAATATGTCAACCTGGATGTCTCTACAATGTTCTGGTGTAGAGATATGTGATTTGTTATTTGGTTGCTATGGTATCCCCATCTGGATGCTAGGCAGTTACCAGAGTGATACCTATCAAGGCTCATTGCCATCATGATTGAAATAAGTCAACCCGGAAGTCTCTACGATTTTCTGATGCCGAGATATATAATTTGTTACTCAGTTGCTAGGGTAACCCCATCTGGTTGCTAAGCAGTTACCAGGGTGATACATAACAAGCCTCCTTTCCACAATGAGTCAAATATGTCAACCTGGATGTCTCTACGATGTCCAAGTGCAGAGATATGTGTTTTGTTATTTGGTTGATACAGTATCCCCATCTGGTTGCTAGGCAGTTACCAGAGTGATATTTATCAAGACTCCTTGCTATCCTGAGTGAAATAAGTCAGCACTGAAGTCGCCACAATGTTCTGTTGCAGAGATATGTGATTTGTTACTTGGTTGCTAGGGTAAACCAGTCTGGTTGCTATGCAGTTACCAGAGTGATATTTATCAAGCGTCTTTTCCATCCTGAGTGAATAAAGTCATCCCGGAAGTCTCTACGATGTTCTGATGCAGAGATATGTGATTTGTAACTTGGTTGCTAGGGTAACATCATTTGGTTGCTAGGCAGTTACCAAAGTGATACACAAAAGGCTACCTGCCATCCTGTGTGAAATATGTCAACCCTGAAGTCTCTATGTTGTTCTGGTCCAGAGATATGTGATTTGTTACTTGGTTGCAGGGGTAACCCAGACTGGTAGCTAGGCAGTTACCAGGGTGATACTTATCAAGCCTCCTTTCCATCCTGAGTGAATTACGTCAACCCAGAAGTCTCTACGTAGTTCTGGTGCAGAGATATGTGATTTGTTATTTGGTTGCTTGTGTAACCCAATCTGGTTGCTAGGCAGTTACCAAAGTGATACATAAAAAAGCCTCCTTTACACACTGAGTCAAATATGTCAAACAGGATGTCTTTACACACTACGATGTTCTGGTGCAGAGATATGTGATTTCTTATTTGGTTGCTAGTGTAACCCCATCTGGTTGCTAGGCATTTACCAGGGTGATACTTATCAAGCCTCCTTTCAATCCTGAGTTAAGTATTTCAACCCAGACTTCTCTTTGATTTTCTGTTGCAGAGATAAGTTATTTGTTAATTGGTTGCTAGGGTAACCCAATGTGGTTGCTAAGCAGTTACCAGGGTGTTACATAAAAAAAGCCTCCTTTAAACAGAGTCAAATATGTCAAACAGGATGTCTCTACGATGTTCTGGTGCAGAGATATGTGATTTGTTATTTGGATGCTAGGTTAACCCCATCTGGTTGGTAGACAGTTACCAAAGTGATACTTTTCAAGACTCCTAGCTATCCTGAGTGAAATAAGTCAACCCAGAAGTCTCTACGTTGTTCTGGTGCAGATATATGTGATTTGTTACTTGGTTGCTAGGGTAACCCAGCCTGGTTGCTATGCAATTACTAGGGTTATACTTATCAAGCCTCCTTTCCATCCTGAGTGAATTATTTCAACCCGGAAGTCTCTACGATGTTCTGTTGCAGAGATATGTGATTAGTTACTTGGTTAAAAGGGTAACCCCATCTGGTTGCTAGGCAATTACCAGAGTTATACTTATCAAGACTCCTTGCTATCCTGAGTGAAATAAGTCAGCACTGAAGTCTCTACAATGTTCTGGTGCAGAGATATGTGATTTGTTTTTGGTTGCTTGGGTAACCCCATCCGGTTGCTAGGCAGTTTTCAGAGTGATGCCTATCAAGGCTCCTTGCCATCCTGATTGAAATAAATCAACCGATAAGTCTTTACCATTTTCTGGTGCAGAGATATATGATTTGTTACTCAGTTGCTAGGGTAACCCCATCTGGTTGCTAGGCAGTTACCAGAGTGATACTTTTCAAGACTCCTAGCTATCCTGAGTGAAATAAGTCAAGCCAGAAGTCTCTACGTTGTTCTGGTGCAGATATATGTGATTTGTTACTTGGTTGCTAGGGTAACCCAGCCTGGTTGCTATGCAATTACTAGGGTTATACTTATCAAGCCTCCTTTCCATCCTGAGTGAATTATTTCAACCCGGAAGTCTCTACGATGTTCTGTTGCAGAGATATGTGATTAGTTACTTGGTTAAAAGGGTAACCCCATCTGGTTGCTAGGCAATTACCAGAGTTATACTTATCAAGACTCCTTGCTATCCTGAGTGAAATAAGTCAGCACTGAAGTCTCTACAATGTTCTGGTGCAGAGATATGTGATTTGTTTTTGGTTGCTTGGGTAACCCCATCCGGTTGCTAGGCAGTTTTCAGAGTGATGCCTATCAAGGCTCCTTGCCATCCTGATTGAAATAAATCAACCGATAAGTCTTTACCATTTTCTGGTGCAGAGATATATGATTTGTTACTCAGTTGCTAGGGTAACCCCATCTGGTTGCTAGGCAGTTACCAGAGTGATACTTATCAAGACTCCTTGCTATCCTGAGTGAAATAAGTCAGCCCAGAAATGTCTATGTTGTTCTGGTGCAGAGATATGTGATTTGTTATTTGGATGCTATGTTAACCCCATCTGGTTGCTAGGCAGTTACCAAAGTGATACTTTTCAAGACTCCTTGCTATCCTGAGTGAAATAAGTCAACCCAGAAATCTCTACGTTGTTCTGGTGCAGTTATATGTGATTTGTTACTTGGTTGCTAGGATAACCCAGTCTGGTTGCTATGCAATTACTAGGGTTATACTTATCAAGCCTCCTTTCCATCCTGAGTGAATTAAGTCTGCACTGAAGTCTCTAAAATGTTCTGCTGCAGAGATATGTGATTAGTTACTTGGTTAAAAGGGTAACCCCATCTGGTTGCTAGGCAATTACCAGAGTTATACTTATCAAGACTCCTTGTTATCCTGAGTGAAATAAGTCAGCACTGAAGTCTCTACAATGTTCTGGTGCAGATATATGTGATTTGTTACTCGGTTAATAGGGTAACCCCATCTGGTTTCTATGCAATTACCAGAGTTATACTTATCAAGACTCCTTGCTATCCTGAGTGAAATAAGTCAGCACTGAAGTCTCTACAATGTTCTGGTGCAGAGATATGTGGCTTGTTTTTTGTTTGCTTGGTTAACCCCATCTGGTTGCTAGGCAGTTTTCAGAGTGATAACTATCAAGGCTCCTTGCCATCCTGATTGAAATAAATAAAACGAGAAGTCTTTACCATTTTCTGGTGCAGAGATATATGATTTGTTACCCAGTTGCTAGGGTAACCCCATCTGGTTGCTAGGCAGTTACCAGAGTGATACTTATCAAGACTCCTTGCTATCCTGAGTGAAATAAGTCAGCCCAGAAATGTCTACGTTTTTCTGGTGCAGAGATATGTGATTTGTTATTTGGATGCTATGTTAACCCCATCTGGTTGCTAGGCAGGTACCAAAGTGATATTTATCAAGCCTCTTTTCCATCCTGAGTGAATAAAGTCATCCCGGAAGTCTCTACGATGTTCTGATGCTGAGATATGTGATTTGTAACTTGGTTGCTAGGGTAACATCATCTGGTTGCTAGGCAGTTACCAAAGTGATACGCAAAAGGCTACTTGCCATCCTGTGTGAAATATGTCAACCCTGAAGTCTCTATGTTGTTTTGGTCCAGAGATATGTGATTTGTTATTTGGTTGCTATGTTAACCCCATCTGGTTGCTAGGCAGGTACCAAAGTGATATTTATCAAGCCTCCTTTCCATCCTGAGTGAATTATGTCAACCCAGAAGTCTCTACGTTGTTCTGGTGCAGAGATATGTGATTTGTTATTTTGTTGCTTGTGTAACCCCATCTGGTTGCTAGGCAGTTACCAAAGTGATACATAAAAAATCCTCCTTTACACACTGAGTCAAATATGTCAAACAGGATGTCTTTACACACTACGATGTTCTGGTGCAGAGATATGTGATTTCTTATTTGGTTGCTAGTGTAACCCCATCTGGTTGCTAGGCAGTTACCAGGGTGATACTTATCAAGCCTCCTTTCAATCCTGAGTGAAGTATTTCAACCCAGACTTCTCTTTGATTTTCTGTTGCAGAGATAAGTTATTTGTTAATTGGTTGCTAGGGTAACCCAATGTGGTTGCTAAGCAGTTACCAAGGTGGTACATAAAAAGCCTCCTTTAAACACTGAGTCAAATATGTCAAACAGGATGTCTCTACGATGTTCTGGCGCAGAGATATGTGATTTGTTATTTGGATGCTAGGTTAACCCCATCTGGTTGGTAGACAGTTACCAAAGTGATACTTTTCAAGACTCCTAGCTATCCTGAGTGAAATAAGTCAACCCAGAAGTCTCTACATTGTTCTGGTGCAGATATATGTGATTAGTTACTTGGTTAAAAGGGTAACCCAGCCTGGTTGCTATGCAATTACTAGGGTTATACTTATCAAGCCTCCTTTCCATCCTGAGTGAATTATTTCAACCCGGAAGTCTCTACGATGTTCTGTTGCAGAGATATGTGATTAGTTACTTGGTTAAAAGGGTAACCCAGTCTGGTTGCTAGGCAATTACCAGAGTTATACTTATCAAGACTCCTTGTTATCCTGAGTGAAATAAGTCAGCACTGAAGTCTCTACAATGTTCTGGTGCAGATATATGTGATTTGTTACTCGGTTAATAGGGTAACCCCATCTGGTTTCTATGCAATTACCAGAGTGATACTTATCAAGACTCCTTGCTATCCTGAGTGAAATAAGTCAGCCCAGAAATGTCTACGTTTTTCTGGTGCAGAGATATGTGATTTGTTATTTGGATGCTATGTTAACCCCATCTGGTTGCTAGGCAGGTACCAAAGTGATATTTATCAAGCCTCTTTTCCATCCTGAGTGAATAAAGTCATCCCGGAAGTCTCTACGATGTTCTGATGCTGAGATATGTGATTTGTAACTTGGTTGCTAGGGTAACATCATCTGGTTGCTAGGCAGTTACCAAAGTGATACGCAAAAGGCTACTTGCCATCCTGTGTGAAATATGTCAACCCTGAAGTCTCTATGTTGTTTTGGTCCAGAGATATGTGATTTGTTATTTGGTTGCTATGTTAACCCCATCTGGTTGCTAGGCAGGTACCAAAGTGATATTTATCAAGCCTCCTTTCCATCCTGAGTGAATTATGTCAACCCAGAAGTCTCTACGTTGTTCTGGTGCAGAGATATGTGATTTGTTATTTTGTTGCTTGTGTAACCCCATCTGGTTGCTAGGCAGTTACCAAAGTGATACATAAAAAAGCCTCCTTTACACACTGAGTCAAATATGTCAAACAGGATGTCTTTACACACTACGATGTTCTGGTGCAGAGATATGTGATTTCTTATTTGGTTGCTAGTGTAACCCCATCTGGTTGCTAGGCAGTTACCAGGGTGATACTTATCAAGCCTCCTTTCAATCCTGAGTGAAGTATTTCAACCCAGACTTCTCTTTGATTTTCTGTTGCAGAGATAAGTTATTTGTTAATTGGTTGCTAGGGTAACCCAATGTGGTTGCTAAGCAGTTACCAAGGTGGTACATAAAAAGCCTCCTTTAAACACTGAGTCAAATATGTCAAACAGGATGTCTCTACGATGTTCTGGCGCAGAGATATGTGATTTGTTATTTGGATGCTAGGTTAACCCCATCTGGTTGGTAGACAGTTACCAAAGTGATACTTTTCAAGACTCCTAGCTATCCTGAGTGAAATAAGTCAACCCAGAAGTCTCTACATTGTTCTGGTGCAGATATATGTGATTAGTTACTTGGTTAAAAGGGTAACCCAGCCTGGTTGCTATGCAATTACTAGGGTTATACTTATCAAGCCTCCTTTCCATCCTGAGTGAATTATTTCAACCCGGAAGTCTCTACGATGTTCTGTTGCAGAGATATGTGATTAGTTACTTGGTTAAAAGGGTAACCCAGTCTGGTTGCTAGGCAATTACCAGAGTTATACTTATCAAGACTCCTTGTTATCCTGAGTGAAATAAGTCACCACTGAAGTCTCTACAATGTTCTGGTGCAGATATATGTGATTTGTTACTTGGTTGCTAGGGTAACCCAGTCTGGTTGCTATGCAGTTACTAGGGTTATACTTATCAAGACTCCTTGCTATCCTGAGTTAAATAAGTCAACCCAGAAGTCTCTATGTAGTTCTGGTGCAGAGATATGTGATTTGTTATTTGGTTGCTTGTATAACCCCATCTTGTTGCTAGGCAGTTACCAAAGTGATACATAAAAAAGCCTCCTTTACACACTGAGTCAAATATGTCAAACAGGATGTCTTTACACACTACGATGTTCTGGTGCAGAGATATGTGATTTCTTATTTGGTTGCTTGGGTAACCCCAGTCCCGGTCTGGTTGCTATGCAGTTACTAGGGTTATACTTATCAAGACTCCTTGCTATCCTGAGTTAAATAAGTCAGCACTGAAGTCTCTACAATGTTCTGGTACAGAGATATAAAATTTGTTTTTTGGTTGCTTGGGTAACCCCATCTGGTTGCTAGGCAGTTTTCAGAGTGATACCTATCAAGGCCCCTTGCCATCCTGGTTGAAATAAATCAACCGAGAAGTCTTTACCATTTTCTGGTGCAGACATATATTATTTGTTACTCAATTGCTAGGGTAACCCCATCTGGTTGCTGGGTAGTTACCAGAGTGATACTTATCAAGACTCCTTGCTGTCCTGAGTGAAATAAGTCAGCCCAGAAATGTCTACGTTGTTTTGGTGCAGAGATATGTGATTTGTTATTTGGTTGCTAGTGTAACCCCATCTGGTTGCTAGGCAGTTACCAGGGTGATACTTATCAAGCCTCCTTTCCATCCTGAGTGAATTATTTCAACCCAGACTTCTCTTTGACTTTCTGTTGCAGAGATATGTTATTTGTTAATTGGTTGCTTGGTAACTCAATCTGGTTGCTAGGCAATTTCCAGAGTCATACTTATCAAGACTCCATTCTAGCCTGAGTTAAATAAGTCAGCACTGAAATCTCTACAATATCTCGGCATCAGAAAATCGTACAGACTTCCCGGTTGACTTATTTCAATCAGGATGGCAATGAGCCTTGTTAGGTATCACTCTGGTAACTGCCTAGCAACCAGATGGGGATACTGTATCAACCAAATAACAAAACACATATCTCTGCACCAGAATATCGTAGAGACATCCATGTTGACATATTTGACTCAGTGTGGAAAGGAGGCTTGTTATGTATCACCCTGGTAACTGCCTAGCAACCAGATGGGGTTACCCTAGCAACTGAGTAACAAATCATATGTCTCTGCACCAGAAAATGGTAAAGACTCGGTTGATTTATTTAAATCAGGATGGCAAGGAGACTTGATAGGTATCACTCTGAAAACTGCCTAGCAACCAGATGGGGTTACCCTAGCAACCAAAAAAGAAATTACATATCTCTGCACGAGAACATTGTAGAGATTTCAGTACTGACTTATTTCACTCAGGCTAGAATGGAGTCTTGATAAGTATGACTCTGGAAATTGCCTAGCAACCAGATTGGGTTACCCTAGCAACCAAATTACAATCACATATCTCTGCACCAGAACATTGTAGAGACTTCCGGGTTGACTTAATTCACTCAGGATGGAAAGGAGGCTTGATAAATATAACCCTAGTGGCTGCATAGCAACCAGACTGGGTTACCCTAGCAACCAAGTAACAAATCACTTATATCTGTACCAGAACAACGTAGAGACTTCTTGGTTGACTTATTTCACTCAGTATAGCAAGGAGTCTTGAAAAGTATCACTTTGGTAACTGCCTAGCAACCAGATGGGGATACTGTATCAACCAAATAACAAAACACATATCTCTGCACCAGAATATTGTAGAGACATCCATGTTGACATATTTGACTCAGTGTGGAAAGGAGGCTTGTTATGTATCACCCTGGTAACTGCCTAGCAACCAGATGGGGTTACCCTAGCAACTGAGTAACAAATCATATGTCTCTGCACCAGAAAATGGTAAAGACTCGGTTGATTTATTTAAATCAGGATGGCAAGGAGCCTTGATAGGTATCACTCTGAAAACTGCCTAGCAACCAGATGGGGTTACCCTAGCAACCAAAAAAGAAATTACATATCTCTGCACCAGAACATTGTAGAGATTTCAGTGCTGACTTATTTCACTCAGGCTAGAATGGAGTCTTGATAAGTATGACTCTGGAAATTGCCTAGCAACCAGATTGGGTTACCCTAGCAACCAAGTAACAAATCACATATCTCTGCACCAGAACATTGTAGAGACTTCCTGGTTGACTTAATTCATTCAGTATGGAAAGGAGGCTTGATAAATATCATCCTAGTAACTGCATAGTAACAAGATGAGGTTACCCTAGCAATTGAGTTATTTGGTTGCTAGTGTAACCCCATCTGGTTGCTAGGCATTTACCAGGGTGATATTTATCAGGCCTCCTTTCAATCCTGAGTGAATTATTTCAACCCAGACTTCTCTTTGAGTTTCTGTTGCAGAGAAATGTGATTTGTTACTTGGTTAAAAGGGTAACCCCATCTGGTTGCTAGGCAATTACCAGAGTTATACTTATCAAGACTCCTTGCTATCCTGAGTCAAATAATCAGCACTGAAGTCTCTACAATGTTCTGGTGCAGAGATATGTGATTTGTTTTTTGGTTGCTTGGGTAACCCCATTTGGTTGCTAGGCAGTTTTCAGAGTGATGCCTATCAAGGCTCCTTGCCATCCTGATTGAAATAAATCAACCATGAAGTCTTTACCATTTTCTGGTGCAGAGATATATGATTTGTTACTCAGTTGCTAGGGTAACCCCATCTGGTTGCTAGGCAGTTACCAGAGTGATACGTATCAAGACTCCTTGCTATCCTGAGTGAAATAAGTCAGCCCAGAAATGTCTACGTTGTTTTGGTGCAGAGATATGTGATTTGATATTTGGTTGCTAGTGTAACCCCATCTGGTTGCTAGGCAGTTACCAGGGTGATACTTATCAAGCCTCCTTTCCATCCTGAGTGAATTATTTCAACCCAGACTTCTCTTTGATTTTCTGTTGCAGAGATATGTTATTTGTTAATTGGTTGCTATGGTAACCCAATCTGGTTGCTAAGAAGTTACCAGGGTGATAAATAAAAAAGCCTCCTTTACACACTGAGTCAAATATGTCAAACAGGATGTCCCTACGATGTTCTGGTGCAGAGATATGTGATTTGTTATTTGGTTGCTAGGTTAACCCCATCTGGTTGCAAGGCAGTTACCAAAGTAACTCTTTGTTACCAAGTAACGACTTTGAAGTTATTAATTTGGATTCTTATGCATACACACTGAAACAAAACTGGCACATAGGATGCCTCACACAGGGCACCATTAATGTTGGCCACTTCGTTCAGCAGCGTGATTGTTTATTAGCTATAATTAATCATTATCAAAGATAATGATTTATTATTAAAAACAACAGAACACTGATTAGAATCATAATTTGCTTATTAATCTTTCAAATCACCATCATCAAAGATAACTATCAATTATCAAAATCAATTGGATATTAATAAGGATTAATATTGCCTGGGCACCACCCTGGAATCAGGGACTAATAACCAGACAGTATAACAGTCTCAATATAGGATTGTTCTCTTAGCAAAGTCAACATCCTGAGAACATCGACATTCAAAAGGAAAACAATGAAGGCTTGAATCTGAGCACTGACATCCCCTGCCAGCCCTTGACACAGGTGCATGCAGAACAATACTGTTTCTGGAAGCAAAGCTTAGAAGGGTCTCCGAGGTTTTTATACTCCCGATGACGTCATGGTTGAGGGACTTGTTCTGTCATGCATTTCATCCAATAGGAGTTCAGAGTTCGATCCTTCAAAATTTCACACCTAGGTGTAAAGTGATCAAGGCTTGATGGGATCTGTAGTCTGTTTTGGACTCCCTTTGTTTTATTTTGCCGCTATTTGTGTTATCAGGCTTCTAGAAGTCCAATAGGCCACAGTCAGGCTTTATGAGTACATGAGGTATAATACAAATAAAAATGTATCTGGACATACACTATAAACATTGTACACAAAATGTCAATGTTCTCTGTAATGCAACTATAAAACAGAATGTATTATAAGCACTAGCTGTATAAATAAATTTAATTGATACTGAATTAATGTCCACAATGTTATCCAAATCACCTTTCTCCCTTTGCACATTCTGCAAAGACACTAAAAAAAGTGAAAAGCAGGCAGAAAAAAGACAGGAAAGAGGAAAATTATCACGTTTATGTTTTGTTCATGTTTTTATGTCTTATTTTGAAGATTCATTGTTTATTTGCTGTTCCTGTTTTATTGCAATGTCATGTGATCTGTTCCCTCATGTGATCCTCTTTTGTAAAGTGATGTGTTTTGTTCTCATTGGTTTGTATTCATGAGTCTTGTTATCTTGTTATCAGTTCTGTTATGTCATTGGTTCATGTGGTTATTGACTTGTTATATTATTATTAGTTTAGTCTTGTTATTGGTTCATGTTTCATTGTCTTGTCATCAGTTTTGTATTTTCATTGGTTGTCTTGTTAACTTGTTTACCTAGTCTGTGTATTTTTAGCCCTCATGTTCTCTAGTCCTGTGTCAAGTATTGTTGTTGTTATGTCGGTTCATGGTTTGTTCCAGTTTATGGTTTCTTAGTCTGTTACATCTAGTCAAGACATAGATCATGCTTGTTGTTTTACATTATTTGTTTTGCTATGTTCACGTTTCCTGGATTCACGTTTTTGGATTTATTGCACGTTCTATAATAAAACTGCAATTGTGTTCTCACTTCATCATCATCTCGTCCTTGTCCATTCCTGTCTTGATACAGTCAAAAACATTGTCACTGTCGGTTAAGCCATTAACTGATTATGCAGCAAGGAGCAAATCAGCTGTCTGCATTTTCAGATGCAGCCAATAGGTGTTTTCGACTTCATTCAGCGCTGTTCAGACCAATCGGCACTGGGCTTTAAGTAGTGCATGTCAGTTAGAAATTTTGTCTGAATTTAGGCGGCATCACTGCCACGTATTCCATCAAAGTACTACGAGAGGGATTCGAGACCAGCAATCATGCTCACCTGTGAAGTTGCTTAAAAAGCGGCTGCGAAAGCTCTGATGATGACACAACTTTTTTGTCATCAGTGAGTCTGGCCAATTACAATTGTGACGCAGTTCAAGTCAAGTCACACCTAATGTTTTCAAAACAGCTTTTTGAATATGCCCCTCATCTGCTGTTGAATGAAGGAACAAATAGCCCCTCCCCAACCTACAGCATTGGTTGAGTAACGTTGTTGGGTCTAAACGGGTTGCTCAAAACAAACAGAAATTTTTATAGCACCACAGAGAAACTGTGTTTGCAATTTTCGAGAAAATAAATCTATGAATGGCTTCCTTATAGTTGGAGAACTAGGAGAAATTATGAAGTTATATAAAGTCAGTTCTTCAAAAAGCAGTGTTAGCTGTCGAAAAGTGCTCAGTATTATGGAGTTTCAAATGATTAGTCAAATCATGCATGCATGTTCTTTTCAAGGAAATCTATTCCAGAGACTACTAAATAGCATTAAGGGTGTAAAGTTTATGGAGCTGCAGCAAAAACTAATCTCTATAGATTAGGGAGACTACAGGCTAGGGCTCTCAGGGTATGTACTTGGGCTTGCCGTTCCACTCTAATTAATACATTAATTGTGGCAACAGGGGAACTACCACTGAAATTAAGAGAAAGTCAAATCAAAGCAAACAGGGTTTTTGGATGGGAAATTAATAATGAAGTAGAAACATTCAATCTATCACAAATGGATTGAGGTCTAAATTAAGGTTGATTTTGATCTAGTTTGGATAAAGAATATGAGGGTACCTGCAGAAACTGTTTTACAGATGTATACAGATGGATCTAAAGCAAATAACACTGCAGTAACTGGAACTGGAATGTACATCCCAGAATTTAATAAGAGATTGTCAAAATATATATATCAGTTTATTGAGTTGAGATGTTTGCATTACTGCAAGCCTTCAATGGGTGGAAGATGTAAAATCCGATAGGATTAGGCTATAATTTTTTCAGACTCACTATCGGCTCTCAATAGCCAGTACTTTCTCCAGTCAGGTAGAGAGGACATATTGTAGAATGGATATTGATGGATATTTACATGATATTACAATCACTGGAAAATATGAAGTACTCCTCCCCGATAAAGTCTATTACTCCCCAAGGGAAAGAGAGGAAATAAATATATATCATATTAGGGAAACAATTTGTGACATGAGCCACTCCATAGTATCTTCTTTTCTTAGATATATCTTTAGTTTGTTTACTTCCATCTGCTGAAATACATTCACGTGACATCACATGAACAAACAACCGTGGAAACTCGTGATTGCAGACAAACCCACCAGTCAGTCTCATAAGGGGTATGAGGAGTATGAGATCTATATATACTTCAAAAAACCATAAAAGAACATACAAAATTATTTGATGTTGTACCACAGTTTTAACATTTGAATTAACTGTTTTATTCATTTTATTTAGTCAAAACATCTATGTTCCTTATGTAACCTCCGTTCCCCGATGGTGTCAGAGAAGCGACACTAGGGGTCTCGCTTGAGCGCCGATATTCACCTCTGATCTATGAAAAAAGGCCAATGAGAAGTTGGCAGCCGGTATTTGCATATCCCGCCCCCGGACATACGGGTATTTAGGCGGCGCAAATACAGTTGTTCATTCAGGATTTTTCTGAGGAGCCGGAAATGGTCCGGCCACAACAGTGGCTCGGCTCAGCGACGTGGCGGGGAAGACACAACGTCTCGTTCCCTCCATCGGGGAACGGAGGTTACATACGTAACCTAGACGTTCCCCTTCTGTCGCTCTCTCCACGTTGTGTCAGAGAAGCGACACTAGGGGTCCACTTATAAAAGTGTCATGTGCTGAGCCGTGTACGTGAACTGCTGATACAGGAGCGAGCAGGTATTCATACGTGCAGGATGACCAACTTTATCAGGCTGCACGTACCCTTCCCCAATGCCCCATTCAAGCCATCAGACTCCTTATCGTTACCCTGGAGGGGGGAACAAGGTGATGGCCGCCAACCTGGGAACGGGCCAGCCTGGCTGGGCCTCTTTTCTCTCTATGTTTCTCGCATAGAGCAACTACGGCCGGGGCCCTTACACGCATTGAGGGAAGGGGGTCTTAGCCCTTCTTTCAGGGTGGAGAAGACCCTGCGGAGGCCACACCTACCCGGCAGGGGAGGCAAAGAGTGGCAAAAACATCACATGGCCTAACAGGACCTATGTGGGAAAGCTGGTGCGGTGGTAGACCCAACCTCATGGGGGGTAGCGTACAGCACGGCGACCGAGGCAGCTGTAACTGCCTAAGGGAGACACGGGGGTCCGCTCGTGAGGGGACAGTACTCGGACCTGAGAAAACACGGGACGATACTGACTCAACTCGGAGATTGTAGAATCTCGAAAAAGTGTTAGGTGTTGCCCAGCCCGCTGCTCTGCAGATGTCTGCTAGGGAGGTGCCCCTGGCCAGTGCCCACGAGGAAGCAACACCCCTGGTGGAGTGAGCTCGGTCACGCAAGGGGGGGGCACGGCCTGGGTGTGATAAGCCAGTGGAATGGCGTTGACAACCCAGTGGATAAGCCTCTGATTGGAGACAGCGTTCCCTTTCTGCTGTCCCCCTGAGCAGACAAAGAGCTGCTCAGAGCATCTGGTGCTCTGTGAGCGGTCCAGATAGATACACGAAGCACGTACTGGACACAGCAATGAAAGGGCTGGGTCTGCCTCCTCCCGGGGCAGCGCTTGCAGGTCCACTACCTGATCCCTGAAGGGTGTGGTAGGAACCTTGGGCACATAGCCTGGTCGCGGTCTTGGGATCACGTATGTGTCTGCCGGACCGAACTCCAGGCAAGTGTTTTTAACAGAGAACGCTTGCAGGTCCCCGACCCTCTTGATGGAGGTGAGCGCGATCAGCAGGGCGGTCTTGAGAGAGAGGGCCCTGAGTCCAGCTGAATCTAGCGGATCGAAGGGTGGTCTCTGGAGGCCCGTGAGGACGATCGAGAGATCCCAGGAGGGAAACAGGTTAGGCCGGGAGGGAGTCAGCCTCTGGGCACCTTTTAGGAACCTGGCAATTAAGTCGTGCTTACCAAGAGACTTGCCGTCTACCGTGTCGAGGTGAGCCACGATGGTGGCGACATACACTTTGAGGGTGGAGGGGGACAGCCTCCTCTCCAGCCTCTCCTGTAGAAACAAGAGCACTGACCTAACCGCGCACTTCTGTGGGTCTTCGACTCGGGAAGAACACCAGTCTGCGAACAGACGCCACTTTAGGGTGTAAAGATGCCTGGTAGCGGGGGCTCTGGCTTGGTTGATAGTATCTAAGACAGTCGATGTTAGGCCAGCCAGATCTTCCGCATCCCGTCCACGGGCCAGACGTGGAGGTTCCAGAGGTCTGGGTGCGGGTGCCAGAGCGTGCCCTGTCCTTGAGAAAGAAGGTCCTTCCTCAGGGGAATTCGCCAGCGAGGGGCTGTCGTGAGGAGCGTGAGGTCCGAGAACCAAGTCTGGGTGGGCCAGTAGGAGGCCACCAGAATGACCTGCTCTTTGTCCTCCCTGACCTTGCATAGCACCTGTGCAAGAAGGCTCACTGGGGGAAATGCGTACTTGCGCAGCCCCGCAGGCCAGCTGAGTGCCAAAGCATCTGCCCCGAGGGGAGCCTCTGTCCGGGCATACCAGAGCGGGGAGTGGGAGGTTTCTTTGGAGGCAAACAGGTCTACCTGGGCACTGCCGAACCTGTCCCAAATCAGCTGGACCGACTGGGGGTGGAGCCTCCACTCTCCGCCAGGTGAGATTTGTCTTGACAGCACATCCGCTATCACGTTGAGGTTGCCGGGGATGTGAGTGGCGCGCAGTGACTCCAAAGGAGGAGACGACGGGCAAGCTGTGACATGTGGAGGGAGCGTACTCCACCTTGGCGATTTATGTAGGCTACGACCGTGGTGCTGTCTGTCCTGACTAGGACGTGCTTGCCCCGAATTAACGGGAGAAACTTCCTCAGGGCAAGGAAAACAGCCAGCAGCTCTGGGCAGTTGATGTGCCAACGCAGCAGGCCTCGGTTCCATCGGCCTGTGGCCGCGTGCCCGTTGTACACGGCGCCCCAACCCAATTTGGAGGCGTCGGTTGTAACCAGAACGTGTCGGGACACCTGCTGCAAGGGTACTCCTGCCCGTAGAAAGCGGAGGTCTGTCCAGGGTTTGGCGGCAGGCAGTGGTAACTTTCACGTTGTGCGTGCCGCGGCACCATGCTCATCTCGGACTCGAGTTTGGAGCCAGTGCTGAAGTGGTCTCATATGCATCAACCCCAGCAGCGCGGCCGTCGCGGTGGATGCCATATGCCCCAGGAGCTGTTGGAATCGTTTAGAGGGAACACGGCACCTGGCTTGAAGGGAGAAAGGCATTTCAGCAGTGACTGAGCACGCTCGTTGGAGAGACGTGCTAATATTGGACTGAGTCTAACTGGATGCTCTGGACTGGGGTGAGCTTGCTCTTTTCCCAGTTGACCTGTCTCTGTGCGCACATAGTAACTCTCGTGAGGGGGCCAGGATGAGCCAGTCGTCGAGGTAATTGAGTATGCGTATGCTGGCTTCTCGGAGCGGGGCAAGAGCTGCCTCTGCGACTTTTGTGAAGACGCGAGGGGACAGAGACAGGCCGAGGGGGACTTTGTACTGATACTCCTGGCCGTCGAACGCGAACCGTAGGAAGGGTTGATGTCGAGGGTGAATCGAGACGTGGAAGTACGCGTCCTTCAGGTCTACCGCTGCAAACCAATCTAGATGCCGGACGCCAGATAGAGTTTGTTTCTGGGTGAGCATTTTGAACGGGAGTTTGGACAAGGTCCGATTAAAAACTCGCAGGTCCAAGATCGGTCGTAAGCCGCCACCTTTCTTGGGTACAACGAAGTAAGGGCTGTAGACACCCTTCTTCATTTCGGTTGGAGGGACAGGCTCTATCGCGTCCTTGGTTAAAAGGGAGGCGATTTCTTTGCGCAGGGACTGGGCATGTTTGTCGTGCACTGCGGAAAAATGAACGCCCACAAAGGGGGGCGGAGGCCTGGCAAACTGAATTGCGTAACCGAGTGGAATGGTCCGGTGCAGCCAGCGTGACGGGCTGGGCAGTGAAAGCCACGCCTCTAAGCTCTGTGCTAGGTGCACCAAGGGGATGAGTATTTTGGACGTACCCGGTGGGGCTTCGCAGCGGTGCGGAACAGGTAACATGGTGTCGGGAGGCAACGTGGCGTCCCGAGGCTCTGGTGCTGAGAATAAACTCAAAGCACTTACATTTCTCCGTGCACCCGGCAGGGGGCGGGTTCATGACTGAGGAGGAGGTCTGATGCTGGCATCCTCTGAACTCGTCTGAACCGGCCGGCTGGGGAACAGTCGTGGGGCTGAGGGCGGGGACACCGCATCCGGGAAGCCAGGACTGTTGAGGCCTGAAAGCAGAGTGCCGTGAGAACGGCATTTGCCGGCCAGGTGACCCAGAGACAACAAGGAAATAGCTCTATAGAGTGTAAAGAATTTAACAAAAAATTTCTCCTCCCGGCCCTCCACCGGGGAATGGAGTGGTCTTACCAGCTCCGGAGCTACCATCTCAGTCTCTGGGTCTGTCATCTCAGGAGCGCCTGGGAGCCTTCTGGGTCCTCAAGTGGGTCCGTGAGACGATGGGCGTCCAACTTCTGCGGGGAGCTCGACGCTGGGGCTGAGAGCTGGGCCCACTCACTTGTTAGTTGAGGTGGAGCACCACTTTCTTTCTTTCTTGAAAGCCTCAGGAGGACGCCCTCGGTGAGCAGACAGGGCATGGCCCCTGGCGGCAGGTTTGCGGCAGGGCAAGATGTGTGAAATAGCCTCCGTCTGTTTCTTCAAAACTGAGGACTGCTGGGCGGAGTCGTCAAGTGGTGTCGCCGAATGGACGGAGCTGGGAGACGGGGGCGTTTTGAGAAAGCGTGCTTTGTCTGCCTCCTGTACTGCGACCAGGCTGTCCATCGTTGCATTTTTGGACCACGGGGGGTGGCCTTCGCCTGTTTGAGTGCAGTTCTTGCAGCACGTCAAGAACAGGACTACCCAAGTGCAGATTTTGATGTGCCCTGGCCCGGTGGACTTGCAGGAGGGGGCCATGGCGTGCAGGGGGGAGTGGTCTGGGACCGTTCTACCACCGAGGGTAGCGAAAGCAGAGGAGCGAGGAAGCTGGGCTTGCTCAGCTCGTCATGCACGTCCGGGAAGGAACCGGGGGGGTGTGGCTGCTTGAGCAGCGCACATGCCCGCGGAACCAATTAAGCCTGGGGAAGCATAGCAGACCTCCGTGCGTCAGGCTCAGACTGGGCAGAGACCCGAAGGTGGCGGCCCAGGCGAGTTATCCGCATCCGACGCCGCTGTTACGCTCTCCGATGCAGCGGTGATGTCATCATCCAATGCCGGGGAGCTCGAGGGACCGGACGGTAGGCCGTTAAGCAGACCGCACTAATCCCGAGCTCGGGGGAAGCAGGCAAGCGTGCCAGGGAGGCAGGAGGTTTCGAGGGGATTTACCCGGCGAAAGCGTCCCATTATTCTCCCCAGATCGTCTTTCATTGCCCGCGCCGCATGCCTCAATCCCGTAGGAAGGAGGTGAAGCACGGGGGCGGCTGAAATGGCTCTCTCTCACTACAAGAGAAAGCATAGATCGCAACGCTGCCGCGGTTATGTTCTCACACTGAAAACTTAACCCATTGGAGAGAATGCTCATCCCGAGCTCGGACGGAAACAAGCAAGCGTGCCGGGGAGGCGGGGGGTTTCGAGGACGTTCACCCGGTGAAACGGAGCCCGTCATTGTCCCCAGATCGTTTCCATCGCCCGTGGCGCCTGCCTCAATCCCGTAGGAAGGAGGCGAGGCGTGGGGGGCGGCTGAAGTGGCTTTTTCTCACTACAAGAAAAAACCTATGACCGCAATGCTGTCATGGCTATGTTCTCGTACTGAAAACATAGACCATTCATAAAAACGCTGCCTGCGTGTGATCGCACCCAGGAATGCAAGGCAGTTTTTATGACCGTCAGAGGTGGGGAGAATCAACGCATCCAGAAACTACACAGGGGCGGAAAATCGTCTTTAAAAAGACGCGTCCTGAGAAGGACGTTCAACGCCGCTGTGTTTTGCTCTTTTAGAGCAAAATTACTCTTTTAGAATAACTCTTTCGAGTTGTCTGCGCTGTCGAAGTGCCCAGGGGCAAGAATGCACAGCCGTGCATGAAGGAGAAAGCCGCTGTTGTGCTCCGTAAAGTCCAACAGCATGCAGAGCATCAGAGGATTAAACAGGTACTTGGTGTGTAACTCGCAGCAGACTGCATGCACGACCATTGGCTCCGAAGAAATTTTCTGAATGAACTCCCATATTTGCGCCACCTAAATACCCGTATGTCCGGGGGCGGGATATGCAAATACTGGCTGCCAACTTCTCATTGGCCTTTTTTCATAGATCAGAGGTGAATATCGGCGCTCAAGAGAGACCCCTAGTGTCGCTTCTCTGACATAACGTGGAGAGAGCGACAGAAGGGGAACTATTATTAACATTACAGAATCAACCTGAATACATTTAATTACACCATCATCACTAATATTCAGGGTTAGATGAGGTAGAACATTTTGCCAACATTTGCCAGTGAACACTTTGTACAGTGAATAATACATATTTTTCAAAAGCGTCAATACTCTTCGGCACAGTTCAAGTTTGTATTTAACTTATTTGCTCTGGAAACTCTTTGCAGGCTTTGGATTTTCAGGACATTTCAGATGACCGACTTGAAAGTTAACAGTGTTTTATAAAAAGTAAAAATTTGTATGTATGCAGGAACATCCCTCTGTACTCCTTTCCCTTATCTGGCATGACAGATTGACTGGCATGAGCAATAAGAACCGTTTTTAAGTTTTCACTTAAGAAGATAGTTCATCCATAAATGAAAATTGTCATTACCAATGACAAACCTGTTTGTGGTTACTTTTCACACAATTTAAGCTATTAGCGCATTAAGCTGTTATCGTATAAATTCATGATTTAATATGTAACGGTGTTCAAATGACTGTTAAATTCATGCTAAGATTGGGACATCTCGCCATTCGTTGATGTGGCAGCATATTTGCATGTATTTGCATAGGTTACAAAAAATCTTTAAATAGGCAGATTCAAGAGTCCAGTTCTCATCGAATAACCATTTTTAAAATAAAATGAAAAGGGAAAATACAAACAATATTAAAGTCAAGAATTGTTCACTCTAATAGAAATGAAAAGAAAAAGAGGAAAAAGAATATACTCACACAACTTTGGATGAGGTGCATGAATGAATGCGTGGACAAAAGTGGCATCTGTGTTTGTGGGTGTGTGTGAGTGAAGCAAGCCGTACAGCCGAACCGCTACACTTGGCAGCTAGGGGAACCAGCTTTGAACGGGGAATCGTATGCTACGATTTCCAGGGGGAATGAAGATACCCAGACTGAAACACACTTCAGCTCTTGAGTCCACACCTGCACTATGCTGGAATTCGACTCTCTTGAGCACAATTCCTCAGAACACTCACGAAATCGCTCCAGTACTAAGCAGCGTGCCAGCTGATGAGACTGCGTCTTTCAATTCAATTTCTCTACTAAGGTACTCGCTTCCCTCTCGATCTCCTTACTTCCCACACCTTTTCCTTTGATGACTCAACCTTATATATACACACACACACCCCATTACCTCACATCCGTTAATTAAGTCCTGATTTTATCCGAGGGGCGGCAACAACAAAAGCTTGTTCGTTTTGTTTTTTCCAGCTCCGCCACAAAATAAATGCAGTCTTGGTGAGCAGAAGAGACTTCTTTTAAATGGTAGTGTAGGGCTAAAATTAAGTAAAGTCTTTATGTAAAGAAAATGTACATTCAGATTACATCTTTTAACTTAAAACTTGATTTTGATCATTAAGTCTCCTCACATTCATTCTCTTTCTGTCACATTCCTCATTGATAGGCCCAGAGGAGGGGACTTTGTCTCCTCAGGTGTGAATCACATCATTATTCATTATAGTTCACGCCTCCTCACATATGACCATTCTAACACTAAAAGTGTCTTACAAAATTTGAATTACTATATTGTTTTGTATAAACGAGTGATCAGGATGGTTTTCACATCATTTTGTAGCAAAAACTCTAGGCTACAAGATCCAGTTCTCAAAAGTCTTGTGGACAAATGTTTAGTATGTGTTATATGGCCTTATTTCAATGACTTAAATGTTAGTTTTTTCAAAAAACATGCATAAACGTTATTTTCTCAACAATACAAACCTGTACACACGTTGCTCACAAATTATTGTAGCCCAGTTTGTGCTGAATACAGTGTTATCAGACATTAGCCATTAATGTGTTTTTAAGCAACTGAAAAAAGCACAAATGTCAAGACATGTCAAAACTTCTCCAGGGCCCAAAACACCCTCAGACCCCAGAGGGTTAAGTGAAGGCATGTGAGCAAAATATAGTATTTTCTTGAGTTATTCTGTCAGTGCTTATACAGAGGTATAAAATGTTGTACCAAAGGAGGACTGGCTCTATTATTCTACATCTGTAGGGAACAATGGGGCTAAAGGCCCCATGGGATAAAAGACCCAGCTAACACACGACGTACCAGTTACGTAATTTTTCCGTACTTTTTGGTCATTTCATGACTTACTAACTGGTAACGTAACTACAACGTCGCAGGCCCATAATTTCATTACCATTAAATTACCAATTCACAACATCGCAATTACGTGCTCTTAATGTTGCAAGATAACAAGAACGTTCCAGTTACGTAATATATTCAGAATATTTTGGTAATTTCATTACTTATTGGCAATGTAACTACAATGTCGCAGGCCCGTAATTTCATAACCATTAAATGACCAATTCACAACGTTGTCATTACGGGCTCCTAATGTTGCAAGATAACCAAGAACGTTCCAGTTACGTTGTCACGCTTCCCCGTTGTCCTCATTGTGTTCTCTGTTTCTCTTGTCACGTTTCCATGTGGTCCGTCCCGTGTTTTCTGTTTCACCCTCGCCAGTCACGTTCCATGTCGCTCGTCCTTGTTATCCGTCCCGTGTTTTCTGTTTCACCTAACACGCTCCCTGTCATTTCTTCCTTGTTGTCCGCCTGTGTTTCACTGTCTCTGTTAAAACTACACTTCCCTTCTTCCTCACTCCTCATCACCGCTGTCACAGCGTTATTGTCCGCACATGTCGCTTGTTTTATTATCACTGTGTCTGTCTACTTAACCCCGTCGTTTCCTCTCTCCGTTGTCGATCGTTACCGTTTCATGTTTATGCCTATGTGTAACCTCTCGTGCTTTCTCCAGGTTTTCCCAGCCCGTCGTGGATGCCCTGTCGTCTCGTGTTCCGCTCTGTGTTAGTTTGTGTTGGTTTACTTTTCCCCTCGTGGACTTCTTATTTGCTCCAGTGTTTATTCCCTCGTGTTTGATCAGTTTCATTGTGTTTTCAGTTGCCTGTTTTTCCCATCGTGGACTTTGCTTTGTGTTTACCCTTTTAGTTATTATATGTTAAATAAAAACCGCATTTGGATCCGCACCTCTTGTCTTCCCATTCTTCAAGTGTGACATACGTAATATATTCGTAATTTTGTGTGCAATTATGACTTACTGGCAATGAGACTGCAATGACCCAGGCCCGTAGTTTTACCACCTTTCACGTAATAACTCAAGACAAATTGCATTTGTTTGTTTGTTTTTGTTGCTGTAGCATATTAAATAAATGTTAATAGTAATGTATTTCATGCATTCTTTGTTTTGTATCCGTTTGCTTTACAGTCTCAGATGATTAATTATTTGGACATTACATTTTTGAATCTTCTGCAACAGAATACAAACCACATTTTGGGATCCTGACATGTCAAATTCCTGTGTGGAGGTCCTCTGAATAAAGACAACACACACACATATATATTAAACTTTATGAAGGCACTTTATTTAGACCAGGATACACAATTTCTGTATCAAACAGGCTTCTTAAAGGTTGCAATATATTTATCACTCGATATGATCCACATATTAATTTGCTACAGTTGTGTAATGCTTTGAGGTAACTTGTAAAAAAATGGCCAACTTAACCCCCTATTGTCTGACCTAAATTTAGACAATGTATATGATCTTCACACGTAAGAGTGCCCACTGAAATTTGTTTGCATTCCCCCACACATTAACTTTGTTTGGGGGAACAAAGTTGACTTTGACATTAACTGTCAGGGATACAGTTGGACGTTTAATGATAAGGCAGTAAGTGTACTGTATGATATAACATTAATTCATTAAGGGATACACTTTAATGATTGCAGGATCCGTACGTTAATGCACGCATGCAGCACAGTCTGCGCATGCGCATTGTCTTGTGGCGTTAGAGACATAATTGGATTAAAAAAATACAAAATAAAATGCTTAAAGAATCCTAAAAGAAAAATTGTTATGTAAGTGCAAAGGAAAACAAAATATCAAAATTTCTGTTCATTAAAAAAAGCAGATTGATTACGTCATTTTTTTCTTCTTCTAAATAACCGTTGCCTGAGGTGCGAATTCCGACCGTGACCACACGCTGGAAGACACAAGCGATTATGTTCGCGTTAATTAAATGGGTGTAGGATGAAAAATTCTCAATTCTGCCCACTGAACATATTTTCACTGCCCATAAAACAAATTTTATGAGGATGAATACACAGTGGGAATGGAGGAAAATTACGTTTACTTGGTGGAGTGGAGCTGAAAGGGGGGTTGGTGGCCGGCCTAATGAGGCCTCCATCATCAAGATAGCAGGTACCTATTTTTATTATGCTATTTCCAATATAATACTCTTATATTATCCTCTATTATTCTGTATACCGCTTGTAGATTTATAAAAAGACGTCAGTAAACTATTCATTTTGTTATTTTTTTTAGTTAACATCAGTTAATAGTTAGTATGTAGTTGTGACATACTACAACAATTAGCCTTTTTCTTAGCATTATTCTACCTCCTCAGAAAGGGAAAGAACTTTACAAATGAAACTTAAGGAAATTGAAGAACAGCTACCCAAGTCAGACACTGAAAAGAAAGAGTAAACCTTCAATGAATCTCATAGAGGCCGCAGAGATGAGAGAGGAACCAGCAGCTAAGAAAAAGGTTAGTGTTGGTCAGAACCGTGTGTGTGTGTACACATATTACATAATTATAATTACATATAATTGTACTTGTTTACAGTCAATGATGTATGTTTAAGGTACACCTCACAGACCTACCAAATGATCTAAAGGTATGGAATGAAAGAAAAAGATTTTCAATGTGTGTGCTTACACTAACCACAGTTTGGTCTTTCAACTGTTTTTTGTTTTGTTTTGTTTGTTTTTTATTTTTATTTTCAAAATATATTCACATTTAATTTTACTTTCACAGAAATCCCATCTCTCCTTCTGGCTACAGACCACTTAGACGGTTAGAATTGTTTACATGATATAAAGCACAGACTAATAACAATGTTCCACATTTCCTTGTCTTTTTAAACTTAAGACCTTTAGAGTTTTTTGGTTGCTCAGTAGTAATATTTCTGCCTATTTATTTCAGCCCATGAAATCAAATGCAGATGTCCCTGAAATAAGATTTAAATCTAATTCAGTAATTTGTTTGTCATTAACATTATTATTGTTGTTGTTGTTGTTTTTGGTGCAGTTTACAATAGCTTGTGGAATCTGTTGCAGATGTTCATATCTATGAAAATATGATATAGATAAAAAACAAAACAAACTTGTGCATTGTACTCTGGACCACGATCACGAACGGATGGATGTACAGTATTAAGTGACTTGTTTCTAATATATGAATTTCTCTCTTACAGATGTCAAAGATTGTATCTCATGTTCCCATCTCACATGCTCCTAAAGTAAGTATTAGCTGCTTTTTATGTAACGTCTGTGCCACATGCTATTATGTCACATACGAAGCATAACTATTAAAATAATGACTGTTTTCTTGAGATCATTAGATAAACGTATTTTGTAACAACAATTGTCCAGTACTATTGCTAACATATATCCATTTACTGTATTAATTTTAGCCTTTGGAATCAAATGCAGATTTCTTTGATGTAAGTTATGCAATTTTAACTATTGTTTTTATTATAAATATATTGTACAAGTTAGGAACATTATTCATAGCATCCTAGTGATTTGAACATGACTGTGGTAGATAAAGAGTAGTTCAGCTAAAATAGATACTCTTATCATTTACTCACCCTTGTGTTGTTTCAAGTTTGTATGACTTTTTTTCTTCAGCATAACAGCAAGATATTTTCTGATGGAGATATGGTGAGTATATGCATATACAGCGCATCTGGAAAGTATTCACAGTGCTTCACTTTTTCCAAATTTTGTTCTGTTACAGCCTTATTACAAAATAAAATAAATTAATTATTTTCCTAAAAATTCTACAAACAATACTATGGAATCAATTCCACGCCACATATATTTGCAAAAATATAAAGCTTTGCAAAATAAAAAAGTATTGAGCAAAAAACATTTTTTTTTTAAAACCAAAAATTAAGTATCACAAAAGTAAAACAAAGCATCGAGAGAAAAAAAAAGAAATTTTTGCAAACAAAAATAAAGAATTGCAAAATATAAATAAAATAGATATAATTAATTGCAAAAATCAATGACTGTTGTAAAAGAAACTAAATAACTTTTATCCTTTTTTATCTCTGCAACAGACACACATCTTTTTCTTTGCGATGCCTACTAATTATTTTGCAACGCTCCTTTTAATCTGCATTTCCATCACGTGTGAGCTCATGATACCATTTTGCCTTTGCGCTTCACTTTTCTGTGCGTTTCACTTTATGGCACTGTTTTGACATGGGGGTGGAGTCAGGGGATTGGGGCGTGTACCACGGGCTCAGTGATGCCTCCCTGGAAGTTACATCATTAGCTTGAGACACGGATTTAACATCATGGCTGAGCAGAGGCTTGCAGGTGGATCTCAGGTATGTAAAGTTGATTGTTTCCTTTTATTTAATTAGCATTAAATGTGCTTTAACAGCGTTTGCTTCAAATAAAGAAGTTAGAGATCAGTTAAATCAGTTTTTTCTCTTTATTTGTAATCTATTTATTGTCTCCTTTAACAGTGATAATGTTACATCAATTTATTTATATATTTTTAAATATGGAGTTACATTTTTTTTAGAAGACAACAAACTATGGTATAGACAATTTTAATCTATAAAACAAACATAAGAATCAATCAATAGTCCAATCAATTTAGAGAGAAAAAACTGCAGATGCTGGCTATTTCAGATGTGTTAGTGAGTATGGCTAATAAATCCACCACTTTAACTGAACTCTAACGTCTTTATCTGAAGCAAACGCTGTTAAAACACATTTAATACTAATTACAGAAACAAGTTTGTTCTATTAACTAACTGTTCTGTTTAGAATGTTTGAAATTAAAGGAAGACAAAAGGAATGACATTTTTTTCTAGTAAAGACTTTACTAGTCCAACCTGATGGAGCTTGAAAGGTCCTGCAAAGAAAAATGGGAGAAACTGCCCAAAAATAGGTGTGCCAAACTTGTAGCATCATACACAAAAGACTTGAGCATATAATATAATAAATACGAACCAAATAGTTCCATCATTTATATGCAATAACAGCAGGGATGTACTAAGGAATTTTGGGCCCCCTAACTATACATTGTTCTGGGCCCCTTACCTGCCAAAATAAAACAGTTTCAAATTTGAAAGCCCCTAGCATCGTTCCAACATTTCACCCCACTAGCTACGGCCCTTAGTAACTTCAGTGCTAAAGGAAACAAAGGCTATTTTTATTCAGTGTTTCACCAGAAAATGTAAATTAATTAACTTACACTCAGATTACTCATCTTACCTGCTGACCAGGAAGCTGGAGCAAGTTGATCCAATGGATCACATTTTTTGAAAAGGACATTTGTTTGTGGCTAACTGTAACGTACATATTATTATAATATCAAGTGATAATAGACACCTCGACATAAAGCTAGCTCTGTTAATTTTACCTCTATCTTATTGTACCTTGTAGAGGAGAAATAAAATCTGGCTCATTTTACCCCACTCTACCTAATTTCTGCACCACTACTTTCTCCAAAAACAAAATTGTAAAACAATGACTCAAACAGGTTTCCAAAGCATTCCCCTTGACTGCCATTTGTTGAAAAATGCATAGCTCCACCCAAATTCATGCCATTGGTTGAGTCAATGTTGCTGTATCATGACGCTCAAACAAGCAGAACAATGATTTGAAAGCAACAAAGAACCACTTGTTTTACACTCATTTGCAGAATCCACCTTCAAATGGTTAACATATAGTTAACGTCTAGGTTACTAGTGTAACCCCGTTCCCTGATGGAGGGAACGAGACGGTGTGTCGATTGTAGTGACACAAGGGGCTTCTTTCAGGAAGCCTCAGCCTCTGAATATGAAATCTGAATATGAAAAAGGCCAATGCCAAACAGAATTTGCATGTCCCGCCCCCGAACATATGAGTATAAAAAGGCAGGAAGTGCCTCTGTTCAGTTCAGTTCTGCACTGAGGAGCCGAGAACAAGGTACAACGTTGTGGCAAGGGTGACACAACATCTTGTTCCCTCCATCAGGGAAAGGGGGTTACACTAGTAACCTAGACGTTCCCCTTCTGTCACTCACTCGACGTTGTGTCAATTGTAGTGACACAAGGGTTCCCTATTCAATAGCGCCACCTACACTGACCATGTTACGTGATCTGCTGATGCTGGTGCAGCTGGCTGCAACGTGCCAAAGGCACATGAGCGTCAGACTGCACGTAACCCTCCCCAACACCCCACTAAGACATCGTATAGTTTTTATTAGGTTCCCGGCATCCGACCAAAGATTCACTTGAGGGGTGGGAAAAAGTGACATGGCATTCATGGGAGCAGACCGCGCCAGCCACATCCTTTTCTACTCTATGTTTCTCCTTACAGAGTGTTAGATATGGCTGGGGCCATCTAGCTATAATACGCATCGGGGAAGGCATTCTTTTCCAGTCCTATTCCTTTAAGGGGAAAAGACCCTGCAGAGACCACATCCTGCCCAGGCTGGGGGGAGGTGAAAAATGTGTCACATGGGTTTTCAGGCCACATGTGGAAGAGGCGTGGTGGTAGATCCTACCTAGCAAGGGAGGAGTTGCTACAAACACGGCGACCGTGAGGCAGAGGGAACTGCCCAAGGGAGTCGCGGGTTTGTCGGCGGGTGAACCGTACCGGGGAAAATACACATATGGGGATGACCGGTCAGTCGTTCCGTGTTACCGAGTTCTACTTGCTTGGACCTGACAAAATACGAGACAAAACCAACTCAACTCGGAGGTTGGGTGGCAAGGGGGGCGGAGGTCTTAGGATGACATGAGCATCTGCCGGACCGAACTCCAGGCAAGTGTCACAGACAGGGAACGCTTGCAGGTCTCCAACCCTCTTGATGGAAGTGATCGCAATCAGGAGGGCTGTCTTCTGGGAGAGGGCACTTAGCTCGACTGATTCTAGAGGCTCAAAGGGGGCTCTCTGAAGGCCCGAAAGGACCAAGGAGAGATCCCATGAGGGGAACAGGTATGGCCTGGGAGGGTTCAGCCTCTGGGTGCCTCTTAGAAACCTGATAATCAGGTCATGCTTTCCTAGGGACTTACTGTCCATTGCATCGTGGTGGGCCACTATAGCGGCAACATATACCTTTAAGGTGGAGGGAGACAGCCGTCCCTCCAGCTTTCCCTGTAGGAATGAGAGCACTGACCCGACTGCACACCTCTGCGGGTCTTCAGATTGGGAAGAACACCAATTTGCAAACAGGCGCCACTTCCGGGGGCGTAAAGCTGCCTGGTGGAGGGAGCTATGGCTTGGTTGATGGTGTCTACGACAGCTGGTGGTAGACCACTCAGGTCGTCTGCATCCCATCCAGGGGCCAGACATGGAGGTTCCAGAGGTCTGGGTGCGGATGCCAGAGGATGCCCCATCTCTGAGAAAGAAGGTCTTTCCTCAGGGGGATTTGCCAGGGAGGTGCTGTCGCGAGCAGCATAAGATCCGAGAACCAAGTCTGGGGGGGACAGTAAGGGGCCACAAGAGTGACTTGTTCCCCGACATCCCTGACCTTGCACAGCACCTGTGCAAGTAGGCTCACTAGGGGAAATGCGTACTTGCACATCCCCCGGGGCCAGCTGTGTGCCAGCGCATCTGTCCCGAGGGGACTTGCCTCCGACCCTTGCCTATTTGGACCCTTTTGGAATGGTTTCTGAATCATTGACTCTATCAATCTGTTAACTGACTTCACCAGTCTCCCTGCACGTGTCCTAACATGGCTATCAGCTCCACTGTGTGAGTCAGTGCGAACTGAGGTGTCAACATGTGGTGCAGGTGCGGTGGATGGACTGTCAACAATGACCCTAGCAGGACTAGGAACTGGACTGGATGGGACTAGTTCTTGTGAATCAGCCAACTTAGACTCGGGTGAGACTCCAGTCGACAAGACTGTAGGCTCCGTCTCATCCCCGGAGCATGACAAGTCCTGTGCAGAGTCTTCCTGAGGCATCACTCCAACCATAATATCTGTTTCATCACCAGAGTCGCAATCTTCCTGATCAAACTCCTCACTTTCCAACGACACATCACCAACATGTGCAGCTTCACCCTGACCCATCCCAGGGAGTGGCAGGAAGTTGACCTCAAGTAACAGATTCCTATGCACAACTCTTGTGTGTCCATCTGAATCTTGTATTTTGTAGACATGGATGCTGGGATTGTAGTATATTTTTATCAAGTTAATCAGGAGTAATCAATGAAAACATTGTTGATTTGTACCACAGTTATGTCTGACAAGCAAACATGCAGTTTACTGTGTGTAAAGGCCTGTGGACTGATGGAATTTGTTCTCAACATATGTGTGACTATTTGACAGTGTGTGCAGACACATAAATAGCATTACTTGGGGGGGCTCTCATGACCGCTGGAAGAATTGATCTCTTCCAAAGGTGGTTCTGTTATTCTTAATATGGTCAAGTCCAGAGTCAATGAAGAGCATGATAGATAATGCATGTTTAAAAAAGTGTAACACCTTGTTTGAGGAGATGTATTTAAGTGAAACCAAACCCAGAGATGGTTCAGTTGTTGTTGCTGTGGTTTCATTGCAGGCAACTCGGCTTTATGGTATGATAATAAAGTCTATTCTTCTGAAATCAAAACCCCAAATATGTTGAGTGATTTTTCACAAAATTGGCACAAGAAACTACTACAGGATTCACACCAACAACTGTGTACACCCCATCCTCCCACTTGTCGGCCAACTTTCTCTTCCCACGTTCTGTCTTATTTGCCACCAGAACACGATCACCTACATACAGGGAAGTGCCCTTGACACATCTGTTGTATTGCCGGGCCTGGTGTTGCTGCTTGGCTGAGGAGTGTTTCTGGGCGATCTCCATAGCACTTTGCAGGGAGGAAAGCCGAGACTTGGCATATGAGTCATAGTCAACGACTCCAGGGTCATTCAACCCCTGCTTGAACATGAGGTCAACTGGCAGTCTAGGGACACGCCCAAACATGAGGAAAAAGGGTGCGTAGCCTGTAGTCTCATGAACAGTGGCGTTATAAGCAAACGTGAGGGTCTGGATCTGTTGAGGCCACTGGTGCTTTTCCTTGAGGGGAAGAGTACGGAGCATACTGCCCAAAGTGAGGTTGAATCGCTCTGTTCCCCCACTGCCCATTGGATGGTAGGCTGTTGTGTGGGATTTTGTAACACCAGCCAGCCGGAGTAGCTCTGCAATCAAACTGATCTCGAAATTGGCGCCCTGGTCAGAATGTATCCTCTCAGGGAAACCATAAACGCAGAACACATTATCCCAGAGCTTCTTTGCAACCTACTTTGCTGTTTGAGTGGGACATGGGAATGCATGAGCGAGTTTGGTGAAGTGGTCAGTGACCACTAGAACGTCCACAGAACACTGCTTGCTGTCTTCTGCCGACCAAAAATCCATGCACACAAACTCCATTGGGGCAGAGCTCTTGATACTTTCCAGGGGTGCACGAGCAGCAGGTTCCGGCGTTTTTCCAACCACACATCTTTGGCAACATCTGACATACGCCCGTACATCTTTCTCCATATCAGGCCAATAAAAGTGCTGCCTCGCAAGTGAAAGAGTACGGTCTTGACTCTGATGGCCTGCCAAATTGTGGATGCCTGACAACGCTTTATCCTTTAGACTCTGAGGCAACACGTGCTTGGATCTTTTCTGCTTGGAAACAGGATCCCTTGTCACCCTATACAAAACACCATCACGGACTTCCAGCTTGTCCCATTGTTTGAACAACCGGAGTACTTTTGAGTCAGCACCATGCCTTTCTCGCCTAGATGGTCGCCTCCTGGTGGCAATGAAGGGCAAAACCTGAGAGATGTCAATGTCTTGCTGCTGAGTCAACTGTAGCTCCTGGGCAGAGAGCACGGGCAAAAGATCCAGACCATTTTATAGCTGATGAACGTGTTGGGCTAATCAGAGTGCTCTGGACTCTGCCACATCCACCCAGTCATAGTGTGCCTGACAAAGAGCTCTGATCTCGCCCGCATTACCCACAGAGTTGTTTGTAGATCTGTGGGTCTGGGACTGGCAGCTGACCCTGAGGGCTGTCGTGATAACCGCAATATTGTAATACCGCGCTATTGACCAGCCAACCGCAGAGGAAGGAAAGCAACCGCAGAAACCGAGGCAATCGCAGTGTTCAGTTTTTTTCTTTCTTCCATAAGGCTGTGGCCTTTTTGTTTTACAATTTGTCACTGTGCATTTAATGTTAAATAAATTAATAATTATGCAAGAGTGTTACGACATTTTCCCACGAACCATTGTAGCTCTATCTGGTGTTTTCGTTTATTTTGAATAGGCCTACTGAAACGATGGCAGTCGCTCTCGTCCCAAAACCTAATGTCACATTGCCAGTTTGGGAACATTTCGGCTTTCAACACAATGAAAAGGGCAAGCCAGCGAATTTAGATGAGCCAATATGCAAAATTTGCAGCAAAAAGGTTCCTGTGACACGCGGCAATACATCTAATTTGAGGTGTCATCTCGCTAACTGTCATTCAGCCATTAATGCACAGCTGGCCCCTCAAGCATCAGGTCGTGGAGCAACATCAAAAAGAACAGCGGAGACCGGTACCAGCCGACAGTTAGGAGTAGCTGATGCCTTTGGGAAGTCTGTAAAATACAGCCGTGAAAGTAACAGGCATAAATGCCTTACAGCAGCTGTTACCCAGTATCTAGTTCAGGAGATGGTTCCATTCAACACGGTGGAGAAACCTGCATTCAAGTCAATGCTTCAAAAATTTGACAAGCAGTACGAGTTGCCGGGCAAAACCTCAGAAACTGCTGTGCCAAAAATGTACAGCACGGTAAAGACATCGATTAAAAGCGAGCTTATGAATGTCGACTACTTTTCTGCCACAACCGATATGTGGTCAAGTGTCAATATGACTCTAACGGTTCATTATCTCAGCATAGAATGGATTCTGAAATCACGTTGCCTCGAAACAGTGTTCATGCCCGAAAACCACACGGCCGACAATATTTCGGATGCTCTCCGGCACACATTTGAAGAGTGGTCCCTGGATGAGAAGAAGCTGGCCTGTATCACTTACAGACAATGGGGCCAACATAGTTGCAGCAGTCAAAAAGTTGAACTGGCCGTGGCTGAACTGCTTTGGTCACAATTTACATTTGGCAGTTACAAACGCAATGGCAAGCGTCAAAGACCGCACAGCCCGAGCAATGGGCCTGTGTCACACACTGGTTAGTACATTTTCTCAAAGCTGGTTGAAGAGAAGAGATCTAGCGAAAGCATAAGCTGAACTTCAAATTTCTCAGCATGGCCTCATACTGGTAAGTTATCAAATTTAAACTATTTGCTAACTTACTGATCATGTTATTAGGCAATAAATAAAAACTGAAATTATACAAATTAAACAAAATAGCCTACTGTTACAATACTTGTCTGTTGCTGGATTTAATGTATTTTTTGTTTAAAATAAATATTTTGAAACGAAAATTATTTCAAAAGGTAAGATATATTGAAGAAAATAACATATTTAGGTTAAATTCTGCTCGATTTAACGTCCATAAAATGTCTGTGCACATTTAGTCTAATTAATCTGCATTATTTTGCAATCGGGATATTTTAAATGTATTTTTTGTTTAGTAAAAATAGCCTATATTGAAACAAATAAATATTTTTAAAATGTAGCCTAGTCTATAATTTATTTTGGTAGGCTAATTAGTAGATGATGTCCTTGTCTAATTTCTATTAAATGATTTAACGGCCAATACTCTGTTCAGGACTGCGCTACGAGATGTGGCACCAAACAGAAAATGGTGGAAAGGGTTTTAGAGCAAATCCCGGCTATCAGAAGAGTTTTGGATGGCCGGAGATATCAACATCTAAATCCAAGCTGGCAGGACATCGCTGTCCTTGAGTCCGTGAACGCAGCACTGAAACCCATGGCTGAATTTCTTGATCTGCTGTCTGGCGAGAGCTACGTTACAGTGTCTTCAGTCAAACCCGTCCTGAAACTCCTGACAAAAGATATGCTTAAACCATCATCCGAGGATACCACCTTAACATCGGACATAAAGCACAAAATGTGTGGTGTTCTACATGGGAAGTATGAACCAGCTGCCTTACAAAAACTTTTGGCAAAGGCGTGTAGTTTAGATCCTCGATATAGGGGCGATCATATCAATGACACGGAGACAAAATCCGCACTCATCAAAGAGATGGTGGGAGTGGAGGACGAAGAGACCGCTGCCCGTGCGTCAGAGGTTGGAGACGAAGGGCAAGCGGTAGTGCCACCTGCAGCAAAGAAAAAGACTCTTGGAGACCTGCTGAAGTCATGGACAACCTCCACGTCAGTGCCCATACCCAAGAGAGTGTGAGCAGATAACGAGCTCACGCGCTATCTGCATGAGGAGTGCATCGACTCCAACGCGAATCCACTGTCCTGGTGGTGCGATAATCCGTCGGAAAGGGTTTTCAGTGCTGCGGGGAATATTGTTACCCCCATGCGATCCTCCCTGAAACCACATAAGGTTAATATGTTGGTTTTCCTAGCGCAAAACAAGGACATGATAACCCAGGTCTAAATCGCATTCGTTAAGGCTTAAGTTTATTCTCTGTATTTTCACTTAGGCCTACACATTGTTTTCATGTGATAGCCTACTTTTAGAATTCTTTCGTTTTCAAATTAGAAAAAGTCATTTTCTTATTAGGCTACTTGTTTTCATGTGATACTTCAGAACTCTTTGATTTCTTTCATTTTTTTTAATTGGAAAAGGCATGTTCTTGTTGCTGTTTGGCATTTAACAATAAACAAAAATGTTTTAAAACGTGTCTCTCTGTCAGTTACAAAGCAACAATATATACTACATAACTCAAGAGCTTTGTATGCAGTAAAATCAGGATAAATTAGGTTTGTAAAAAAAAAAAAAAAAAAAAAAAACGCGGTAATACCGCATATCACGCTATTGAGCCACCCATAATAACCGCAAGGGTAATTTCTTAACCGCGACAGCCCTACCTGAAAACATCCTGCAAAGAATCCTCCTCCACCGCATTGGCTACCTGAATCAGATTGGAATACGGCTCCTTCAGCAGCCTCCGTCCAATGGATTTTGAAAAAGGGTCATGACTCAGGGCATCAGCCACCACATTTCTCCTTCCAGGCAGGTGTTTGAGATCAAAGGTGTATGATGCAAGTTTAGACACCCAGCAATTTTCACATGCGTAAAGTTTTGGCTTTGTTAGAAGGTAAGTGGATTATTATCCGTCCAAAGAGTGAAGCTATGCCCCTTCAGCCAGTGGCTAAACTTATCACACACACTCCACTTCAAAGCCAAGAACTCCAGTCTATGGGCTGGATATTTCCGCTGTGACGCACTCTATTGCAAAAGCAAAAGGTCTGGCCTTGGATTCCCCTTGGGGCACTTGAGACAGCACCGCACCAAGCCCGTCCAACGACGCATCAACTGACAAGATAAATGGTTCATCGATGTCTGGGTGGGCAAGTACGACACATTCCAACAGCATGGTTTTCAACTGGTCAAAGGCGACCTCACATTCCACTGACCAATCTGCAGGGATAAGCTTGCGATAGACACCAAGAGACTTCCTGTCCTTCACCAACTTTCCTCGTCTCTTTTGCCCTGCCGTTAGTGCAAACAAAGGTTTTGCAATGGAGGAACAGTTTGGGATGAAGTGCTGGTAATAAAATACCATGCCAAGGAATGATTTAATCCTCCGAACAGAGGGCATGCACTCATCATCCTCCATCAGGTCTTGAACTTTCATTTTAGAAATTACCTCCACCTTGATGGGGTCAACAGACACACCCCCACCGCTGATGACATGACCAAGGAAGCAGACTTGTTTTTGTAGCAGATGGCACTTCTTAGGGGCCAGTTTCAAGTTGTTCTCCCGTAACCTCTGAAACACTGTGTGGAGCCTGGACAGAAGATCATCAAGGTAACACAGGAGTTTTGTGAAGTTCATGTCCCCAAAGATCCCAGTCATCATCCTCATGTAGGATGTCGGACTGTTACACAGCCCCTGTGGCATGCGGTTGTATTCATGCAGTCCAAGGGGAGTCGTGAAAGCTGTGTATTTCTTGTCGTCTTCGTGCATCGGGATGTTGAAAAAGCCAGAGGCGCCCATCCATTGCCACACCAGTCTGACTGCTTGGCTGTCCTTGGTGGCAACTGCCTCTTCAGTACAATGGACGTGAGGTCCATTGTACTGAAGAGGCAGTTGCCACCAAGGGCAGCCAAGCAGTCAGACTGGTGTGGCAATGGATGGGCGTCCTTTAAAGTCCTGGCATTCAACCACCTGAAGTCAGTGCAAATACGCAACACACCGTCCTTCTTCCACACCATCACCATTGGCGAAGCATACTCACTTGACGACTTCCTGATAATCCCTCTCTCCTCCATATCAGTGAGAACCTGCCTCAACTTCTGGTAATGGGCTGGGGGGACTCTCCTGTATGGTAAGCGAAAAGGCCGATTATCAGTGAGATGAATGCGGTGCATATACCCCTTGACTTCACCACAGTCCAGTGGGTGCTTTGAGAAGATGTCCTGGTATTCGGTTAGCAGCTGCGTTAGTTGAGACCTACAGGCTTCACTAACCTGACATGAGCTTATGTCAATGTCGCCAAGGCCTAACTCCAACAGACTCTTTGTCAGCGGAGTATCAGGACAGGCACTGGAAGAGATGTTAGTTCCTGGATTCTCTGCATCTGGTTGTTTATCTCTGTTAGGCTGTTGCTTTTCTGCCTGGGATTGCCATTTCTCTGTGCCCTGTGGTTTCTCTGCAACGACATGTAGACCCTGGAAAGCATCTAGGTCTTCGATAGCAAGCATGGAGACACATCAGCCAATTTTCAATTCCTCTTCAGGGTGATCGCTTTGTCAGAAGGGTTCACAACTGTCATTGGCACCCACCCATCACCCCAGAGAGGTGTGACAAGACGACCTACGAGCACACCTCGTGGCACGGCCTTTGAACTAGTCGGCTCCACAACAACTGTGCTGCCAGGTGACATAGGCACATTACCAGGGAGTCGGCCCCAAACCAAGTGTTCATGTCTGGGTAGGAGTGTCACCGCCTGGGTGAGCTTGTCTGGATGCAATATCCCAGTAACCATCGTCACTTTTCAGGACCCGTATCAGATGTTTAATGACATTGGAGCCCAAGATGAGATCGTCATGCTGACCGGGCACAACCAAGGTGGGTACAACAAAGCGAACACCGTAAATCTGCATCTCAAAGTCATAAAAGCCCTCATGCCGAGCCTGCATGCCACCTCAGCCAATCAGGACAATGTTCTCTTCAGGGTGCTGTTTCTCAGGCAAGACACCAGCAGAGCCGAGTCTCTCTACTGCGTGTTCACTGATGCTACATGCCATCGAGCCAGAGTCTAACATGCCTGTAAGTTGCATATCGTGATTGACAAGAACAGGTGTGTAGAACAGCTCGCCGAAGGCTTGGATCTTCTGAGGAGCTTGGATGACTACGCGGGACCCCTTAGGTGCAGCAGCACAACTATCCTCATATAGACTTGCCAGGTCGCAGGTGTCAAAGAGGGATTCATCCACGTTACCCACACTGCCCCTCCCCAGGTGTGGGTCTCCTAGTTTAACTGCTGATTTTGCCCACCAGTACCGTCGCCAGGCTGAAAGCGGTTGCGCTGGTTGGTCTGCTGACAGTCCCTTTTCCAGTGACCAGGGGATAAACACTTTAGACATCTGTTTTCCCATCTGCGGTGAGACAGTGTTGAATGATCAGCAGTCCCATAGACCCTACATGCCCTCTGGGAGAAATGTGGCACAGCCGCTTGAGTGATGAATTTAGACGAACTTTGTGCACTGCTGTGCTAGACTCAGGTGGCTTAACAGCTGCAGCTCGAGCCTTCTTACCCTGCATGTGCTCATCAAGCCTCTCTTGGATTTTACAGGCCGACCATTTCTCTGCCGACTTGAACTTGAAAACACCTGCGAGAGACTGGTCAGGGCAGTGTTTAATAAACATCATGCTGACTTTATGGCCTGGGTCATCGATGCTACGGCCCTGTCTCTTTAGGCAGTCATCTGCTACATCCACCGTTTTATTCAGCCTGATCCAGTACTCCATAGCGTCTTCACCTGGCAGGGGCAGTGTATTATAGAAATCTGCTAGAGGCATGCTTGAGTATGTTAGTTCGCTAAAGTGTTGTTTCAGAATGTCAAAGATTATGTGAGGATTGGCAGTGTCGTCAATAGATTTGTCGTTCTGTGGCTTTATCCTTACCACATCCCCTGCTTTGCCCATCAGCCTCGCCAGAATTTCTTGTGAATGCTCAGAGAATGGGACTGCTCGCTTTGTTAAGTACAAAGACGTTAGATTTTCCCATTCGTGAACTGTAAACTTGTCTGAGCCGTCACCTCTGAATATAGGTGGCTCCCTTGCATCTGACCGCATGATGACACTAACATTAGGTAGCGTCATCTCTGTAGACTGTATAGGGGTGGTTGTTGTGGTGCTATGTGAGACCCTGTCAGATTGTAGCTGAGCTGTAATTGAAGTGCCTAGCTGTTCAGCTAACTGTGTAATGAGTGAACCTAAGTCTGGGCTCTGCTCACCCTGGCTTGACCTGACATGATCTACATATCGAGTAGAGGTAAGTCGTGGAGAGCCTAACTCTGCAACACTAGGCCCTGGTGTTCTGGTCTCTAAGGGTTGATGGAGAAACCCCCTACCCACACCAAACTGGCACTCAAAGGAAGCACGTTCGGCATCATCACCGTCACTCTCAACTGAATATGTTTTACCCTCTGCCATGTTTCAGTCACTCTACACACACATGAAACTGAGAAACAAAAAATCTAATAGAATCAGCAAAAATCAAAGAGCATTAAATAACAAAGTTGAACAACCATATCATTCAGCATGCACTTATACAGCAATAAATCAATCTCATAGATGTTGTTATATTGAAAATTACCAATATTTTTTTCTCCTTTTTATGTCCTGTCTTCGCTGAAATAGCCCGGTTCATGGGATTAACTAAAAAAAAAGTCCAGTGAAATACTTGGCACAGTCCAGAGAAATACCTGAGTACTGTAGTAGTTTTTCATGCCAATTTTGTGAAAAATCACTCAGCATCTTTGGGGTTTTGATTTTAGAAGAATAGACTTCATTATCACACAATAAAGCCGAGTTGCCTACAGTGAAACCACAGTACCAACAACAACTGAAGCATCTCTGGTTTGGTTTTACTTAAATACACCTCCTCAAACAAGGTGGGGTTACACGCATTATCATGCTCTTCATTGACTCTGGTATTGACCATATTAAGAAGTAACAGAATGTCCTATGGAAGAGATCAATTCTCCCCCCTAAGTAATGCTATTTATGTTTCTGCACACACAGTCAAATAGTCAAACATATGTGAGCACATATTCATCATGTCACAGGCCTTTACATAGAGTAACCTGCATGTTTGCCCCTCAGACATAACTGTGGTATAAATCAACAATGTTTTCATTGATTATTCCTGATTAACTTGATAAAAATATACTACATATTCCCTCCTCTTTGACTTTCTATAGTCACAAATTAACATATTTAAGCATGTACGTGCTCCTGGTTTGGTCTTGTTTTTGGTTGTCACAGTTATGTAGATTGCATTAAACAAAATATTCATCCTAATTTTAAGAGTTCTTGCTTGTAGTGTAGATGTCTTCAACCCAGATGCTTTGCGCATCCCCAAAGGATCACCCTTTGGGGAGAGGTTAACCAGCACTTACACCCAGGGCGTGGTTCTTCATATCTTCTTATATATTCATTGAAAGAATCAATTTTCTCCCAAGTTGGTCTTTCTGTCCATTCAGGGTAGTTGCCATTGCCTTGGGCCATTCACATCAATCAAAGTCATCTGCTTTACTGTTGCTCGAATCCAAAATTATTTTACCAACGATCACACACAACAGAATCTTATTCCTTCCACAATGTTATTATCCAGATATTATATTAATTTGAGTTAATTGTGCACCCCATTCTTTTGGCAATCAAGCCATGTTAATTTGTAGTCACCACCATATATTCTTTTCCATTCTTCATTATTATTAAAATGTACATGAGTTCAATAACAGCATAAACAAAAATAATTTTCCAATCGTAATTCTTCATCATGCAAACAGTCCCAGGTTTGCTTAATACTTCTTTAATAATTTAGGCACTTCTTTGTATGTAATGGTTCTCAAAGCTTTACCTCCAAAATCAATCTACTGGTCTTCTACACAGGGTGTGATCCCCTGATAACACAGTGATAGAATGCTTGTTATTCATCGCTGTGATAAAATATTTTAATAAAGCGGTTATTAAGACACAGTTGGGTTGAGTGGAACTCACAACTTCTGGCAGGTTTCTTCTAGACCTTCCTTTTGATGCTTCTTTCCTAAAAGCATCCATCCACTTCCTTAAACCCAGTTCACCCTTCTTGGGTATTTTTCCAGGGCGGTGGCGCCCTGTCTTAGGCAGCTCTCATTTTGCAATTGGAGAGTCTTTACCCATCACTGGGTCGTCACCTCTTGCCACTGGAGAATTTTACCCATCATTGGGTTATCATCTCTTGTCTCTGGTCTCGGTACCGCTCAGTCTTATTATCCAATCTTTAATAATCTGGTATCTGTAAACAGACATTTTCCCTTGTTTCAGGGAGTATCACCTGAGAACCGTTACAGCCAATGGAGCCATCTACAACTGCTCAAACATTGAGACAGTCCAAAACATGGTTAAATTCACAAAGCATTATTCAAAGTTCAACAATCTATTGAAATTGTCCAAATGAAAAGTAAAATGCAACAATTGAACTCATCTACAGTTCACTAATTTCCATTCAAGTTGTTATGTTTTCTCTTTTGGCAAAGGTCACAAAAGACCTTGTCTCTTGGTGAAGACTAACCATCAGAACAAATCAAAATACAGGGTAATCTCTGTCAAGCTTCTAAGATGCTTAATTTAAATCATCACTTTAATTTAAGAATTTCTAAGTAGTTTTAGAACCTACATTTATTTTCCAGAAGTACATTCAACCAAATCTCTTATCTTTAGTATGAACACTTCACTTCACATTGCCCTCTGAAAATAACAAATCTTTAATCATGATGAGGAAAGCTGTTTGAACCTTTCCTTCATATTACTGTATCTAACATTATTGTCAAATCACATCATTTTCCATATAAACGAAAATAAAATCAAAAGAAAATAAAACAATTTAGAGATATGGTTTTAGCCCACTTAAAAACTTAAACTGAGAGCGAGAGGGAAAGAATTTGAGGGAGAGATTGCACTCCTTCACACTGTTGTTACAGTTATTCCTTTTTTTCCCTTAGAAAATCACAATAACACATTTATGTAATTCTACAACAGTGAGAATAGTGATAAATGTAATTTAATAAAATGATATAATCAAATATATTTCATTATATTATCTGCTTTCAACATTTCCATTTTAAACCATCTTCAAGAAAACGTCTAGAATTTCTACTTCTCTTATCCCTTCCCTCCTCGCGCAATAAAAATAATGCGCATTTGTATTCAGACCATTGAGAAATGTAAGTTTTCGTTTAAATTAATAAACTCTCTTATGATTACTTTTTCCCTTTTCTTACTCTTTCTCAGGAGAAGGAATTTTCATTATGTCAAATAAACCAACATAAATCACCTTTTTAAATTAACAGAAAATAAATTAAAGATTTTAAACAAAATAAAATAGTAAAGTGGCACAATGGAAGTTCAGACAAATATCTTGTGTTTTGCAATAATTGATCAGTAAAATACATTATGTCCTTTGAATTTCTTACAAGTCTCATTTTTTATATCTTAATGTTATCATCATTTAATAATATGATTTTTCAGTTATTATCCTCTTATACTTATCAGCATTTCATGATCAATTATTCAGTTAAATAGCAGAGACAGATGTCACTGCGCATAAACTGTATACCTCTAAAATTGTATTTTCATGGATTTTACTTAAAATAAAAATAGCTTATTAGAAATAGACACTTAATTAACTCCTTGCAGCACTGATTAATCTTTTTCTTTAAAGTGAGCGTAGTCTTTTGGAAAATTTAGGGGAGTAAACAATCCAATATGTAACTCTTATTTTGCCAACAAATTAGCAATTAGATGCTGGATTTAAATTTAGACCCTCAGAACAATTTAGACATGGATATTGCACCCATGGATGGCAGTTGGAGTATCAAACATCCAATTAGTCATATATGACTGAAATCAACTTATCAAGAGAAATTTGAATCCACAATTAAAATATCAATTTAGTAATGATTACCAGCATTCATGATAGTAGGAGGGCCAATCATATAACAGCCCACATACTGTATTTCTCAGTCTTTTTCCTTTTCTCCGGACTGTCTCCTGTAACATAAGCTGCTTCAATAAATCACCTGGCTCAGCAATCTGCAATGGTGAGAGACTGGTTCCAGAATGTGTTATTGAAATGACTTATACAATGCTGACAACAGAGAGAGTAAAACATAGTTAGCATCAATTTCACACAGAATAGACACATGAACATCAAATTATTTATGATATTCAATTTAATCTTAATGTTTCTCTATGGGTTTCACCTAATACCAATCTCCAATTTTTCCTTAGCATTATCAATATTTTTTCAATCAAATACACCACATATTGGGACTTATTTCAATTATATCTGGCATGACTGGTCTAGAACAAACCTTAGAAAAACTTCTCTAAGCAAATTTGAACAGTAGAGAACATGAAATGATTTAAATTATTATTTAATTCTAGTCTCAGTGACAACTTTCAGTGTACCCATGATCAACCAATGTCTACACTATATAAAACAAGAAAGAAAAGAAAAATGTCTAATCTTAAAAGAATCTGCTATCTCTTTTTTCTAAATTCGGGGGCCCCCTGTGTTTGACTAGAGACATTATGAGAGACACCGGGTTTAACCTCTCTGTTCACTACCAGGTTTCGCTCAATTTCTCCAGTCAGACATTTTCTAACAAAAATAATAAACACTATCTGTCTTATTTTTGTTGGTTGATCAAGTTTACACTAATAAAGTTGCACACACATGTACATTGTTCTCCAGACATATTTAAACACATCAAAAATAAAACATATAATCCTGGGTAAATGTATATATCAAGACATTATAGTTTAATTTAATATTGTTAAAAATGTTATTCTCTCATATTGGACTAGACAGAACATAAAACAGACACATGAATGTGACATTTTCACATTTAAGATTTACTTTTCATATTCCAATTTCAAAATCTTTCTTTTTAATTTCCCTTTCCCATTTTCTGTGGCTTTGATAACTACCGGTCTCACTACGAGAAGTACCATCCACATTCTATCTAAAGTATTTGGAGCTGACCTTTGGGAGCTGACTTTTGGGGTCACATAGGGAGGTATTTTTAAAAAGGAACCTGTCATTTTACCCTTCTCTGCATGCTCAGGTTTCTCATTGAACTGGTCATAGCTCTTTATTCTTTTTACTTTTCCTGTTTTTAGTTTTTACTCTTATCTTTTTATTTATTGATTTTTTAACCTTTTAATCTAAATGTCTTTCTAAATCATTTTACTTATCTTCTTCTAATACAGGTCCTTCTCAAAAAATTTGCATATTGTGATAAAGGTCATTATTTTCCATAATGTAATGATAAAAAATAAAATTTCATATATTTTAGATTCATTGCACACCAACTGAAATATTTCAGGTCTTTTATTGTTTTAATACTGATGATTTTGGCATACAGCTCATGAAAACCCCAAATTCCTATCTCAAAAAATTAGCATATTTCATCCGACCAATAAAAGAAGTGTTTTTAATACCAAAAAAAAAGTCAGCCTTCAAATAATTATGTTCAGTTATGCACTCAATACTTGGTCGGGAATCCTTTTGCAGAAATGACTGCTTCAATGTGGCGTGGCATGGAGGCAATCAGCCTGTGGCACTGCTGAGGTGTTATGGAGGCCCAGGATGCTTCGATAGCGGCCTTAAGCTCATCCAGAGTGTTGGGTCTTGCGTCTCTCAACTTTCTCTTCACAATATCCCACAGATTCTCTATGGGGTTCAGGTCAGGAGAGTTGGCAGGCCAATTGAGCACAGTAATACCATGGTCAGTAAACCATTTACCAGTGGTTTTGGCACTGTGAGCAGGTGCCAGGTCGTGCTGAAAAATGAAATCTTCATCTCCATAAAGCTTTTCAGCAGATGGAAGCATGAAGTGCTCCAAAATCTCCTGATAGCTAGCTGCATTGACCCTGCCCTTGATAAAACACAGTGGACCAACACCAGCAGCTGACATGGCACCCCAGACCATCACTGACTGTGGGTACTTGACACTGGACTTCAGGCATTTTGGCATTTCCTTCTCCCCAGTCTTCCTCCAGACTCTGGCACCTTGATTTCCGAATGACATGCAAAATTTGCTTTCATCCGAAAAAAGTACTTTGGACCACTGAGCAACAGTCCTGCTGCTTCTCTGTAGCCCAGGTCAGGCGCTTCTGCCGCTGTTTCTGGTTCAAAAGTGGCTTGACCTGGGGAATACGGGGATGTTTCTACTCCAGACTCAGTCCACTGCTTCCGCAGGTCCCCCAAGGTCTGGAATCGGTCCTTCTCCACAATCTTCCTCAGGGTCCGGTCACCTCTTCTCGTTGTGCAGCGTTTTTTGCCACACTTTTGCCTTCCCACAGACTTCCCACTGAGGTGCCTTGATACAGCACTCTGGGAACAGCCTATTTATTCAGAAATTTCTTTCTGTGTCTTACCCTCTTGCTTGAGGGTGTCAGTGATGGCCTTCTGGACAGCAGTCAGGTCGGCAGTCTTACCCATGATTGCGGTTTTGAGTAATGAAACAGGCTGGGAGTTTTTAAAAGCCTCAGGAATCTTTTGCAGGTGTTTAGAGTTAATTAGTTGATTCAGATGATTAGGTTAATAGCTTGTTTAGAGACCCTTTTCATGATATGCTAATTTTTTGAGATAGGAATTTTGGGTTTTCATGAGCTGTATGCCAAAATCATCAGTATTAAAACAATAAAAGACCTGAAATATTTCAGTTGGTGTGCAATGAATCTAAAATATATGAAAGTTTAATTTTTATCATTACATTATGGAAAATAATGACCTTTATCACAATATGCTAATTTTTTGAGAAGGACCTGTATATGAATTATTATACCCCATTTTGAATACATTTCCTATATGTTTGTCAATTTACCTTTAGGATCAGGCTTCATCTAGATCTTAGTTTTTATTTCTCCACTGGTTCTTTCTTCATTTTTACTTGGCATATAAAAATTAGAAATTATTTTAGCACCCTTAATTTAGATAAATCAATACACTTAGAGAATAAATGAATCTCTTGTTTTTTAAATGTATTTTCTTATACACTAATCTTCAACGGCAATATTTTGAAACAATTTTCCCAATTTCTTTCACCTTTACTTTTTAATACACAAAGTTCATTCAAGTCACTTTATTATTTATTTATTTCGCTTTCTCATTTCTTTGAGATTTTACACAATGGACTTCTAGATTTTACTCTTTCCCCTGGAGTTTTACCTTATGTAATATAACAACATTTATCTTAAATACAACCTTTGTTTAAATTCCAATTACTTAGTTGACTTCAGTTAAATGCAATACACTGGACTCAAAGCTTTAATTCTTATTCTTATTATTTATTATTTTATTTTTCTCCTAGCTTTTTTTTTTTTTATTTTTCAAACTGATTTTAATTACTTACAGTTGTTTCATTTTTTATTTCAATTTCAAATGTTTTATTGTTACTTGTCCCTGTGCTTTAAAGGCTAAACTTTAAGCACAGATATCTCTTTTGACTTCACAAATTCTCTATATGAAGTTCACTTGTCTTCTGTGACTAAATAGTTTGGAAGCTCAGCATATTTTTACCATCCGCTGCCAGCTGCTAGTTCTAAAAAAACCTCACAGCTCAGATTTTAGTTTTCTATGTGTTACCTAAGGAAATTTCCTTCCACAGTTTTATGAGACAGCTTTCATTTCCAACATTCATTCAACATATAAATGACGAACTTTCGTTATTGGACAGCTTTTCTCCATTCATCTTGTCTCTTATTTATTTATTAGGCTCATAAAACATCCACTCTGTGTTCCTTTTATTGTTTAAGGATTCATCAGACATCTCAATCCCTGTACTAGGTTTATATTTGTATTCAGTCATACACTTCCATACACACACTTTCAAACACAGACTCAATTACATTCACAACCACCGAAATGTCACACTTAGTACACACAATAGGCCTTTATAAAAACAGAGCTCACAATAACACAAAATAATTCTAGAACGCAACTATTCTACCACTCCTCTTGAGTGACCCGTTCCTACAGGATTTATACACACACACACACACACACTCCTCTTGAGTGACCCGTTCCTACAGGATTTATACACACACACACACACACACACACTCCTCTTGAGTGACCGTTCCTACAGGATTTATACACACACACACACATTCCTCTTGAGTGACCCGTTCCTACAGGATTTATACACACACACACTCCTCTTGAGTGACCCGTTCCTACAGGATTTATACACACACACACACACACATCCTCTTGAGTGACCCGTTCCTACAGGATTTACACACACACACACACACACACACACACACTCCTCTTGAATGACCCGTTCCTACAGGATTTATACACACACACACACACACTCCTCTTGAGTGACCTGTTCTTACAGGATTTATACACACACACACACACTCCTCTTGAGTGACCCGTTCCTACAGGATTTATACACAAAACAAGTAACAAAAATTTACTGTTATCCATCAAGGCCCACTTAACAGTAGAAAACAGATGATTGCATGCAATTATTTCTTCTGGAATCAAAACCCTTTATTTATTCTTATTTTCCTTTTTTTATTGGTTTAGAAGAGCTTTTTGAGTGTTCTTACCACCACAGGCAAACTGGCAAGTAACACAAACGTTTATAAGCAAAATATGCTTACCTCTTAATGGTGGCCACCGTGTTTGTGTTCGCCTTCCCAGCCAGTCCGCGATGTAACGACTCTGCTCTCTTCTGTCCCTGTTCAGGCGCCAATTGTAGTAGTTTTTCATGCCAATTTTGTGAAAAATCACTCAGCATCTTTGGGGTTTTGATTTCAGGAGAATAGACTTTATTATCACACAATAAAGCCGAGTTGCCTACAGTGAAACCACAGTACCAACAACAACTGAAGCATCTCTGGTTTGGTTTTACTTAAATACACCTCCTCAAACAAGGTGGGGTTACATGCATTATCATGCTCTTCATTGACTCTGGTCTTGACCATATTAAGAAGTAACAGAATGTCCTTTGGAAGAGATCAATTCTCCCCCCTAAGTAATGCTATTTATGTTTCTGCACACACAGTCAAATAGTCAAACATATGTGAGCACATATTCATCACGTCACAGGCCTTTACATAGAGTAACGTGCATGTTTGCCCCTCAGACATAACTGTGGTATAAATCAACAATATTTTCATTGATTATTCCTGATTAACTTGATAAAAATATACTACAGTACCCAAAGTGATAGTAGCCTCCCTCGGTGAACGAGCTGACGTCGATATTTAGACCAATCCTTGAAAGGTCACGGCACCATTGTAACGGGTGTGCGTGGTCTGCCGTATATCTGGCTAAATGCACATCCGTTGATGTCTGTGTGATCTGCGTTGTGCTCTGTGATTGTGACTGTGCTGATTGAAGGAAGGACCCGGACTAAAAACAGCTACTGGTTGCTCCGTTAATGCAAGCTGTATAGCAGTGGTAACTGTACAAATCAGTGGTATCTGTACAAATCAGTAGAAAACAAAAAATGCTCTGTAACATGCAGTCTCTTCCGCACACTTTGTTCATCAGTCTCCTATTAGCAAATAAACACACAGGAAACCCCGTAGCACTGAAAAACATGTGTCTCCCGTATAACTTGCAAAAGTGTATTTACAAGGTTTACATTTTAATGACACGGCTGCATGTTTACACTCTTAAGACTAGCATTCACTTTATAACTGCATATTGTTATATTATATTATCTACAAAACGAAATAAACTCCTAATGATAACCAGCCGAAAAATCCTTACCTCCTCTCAGTGAGCAAAGCGCGAACTGAGAGAGGCGCAGAGTTGACGTTGTAATACTGAGACCTCTTAAAGTGACAGTACAGGTATTAACACTTCAGTTTGAATATACTCTAAACCGTACAAAACATGTTATGAACTTAATAAAACACATATTCTTCAATATTTATCAGGATTTGGTGAAGTTTCAACAAAAAAAATAAAATATAATTTCAACCTGGTTACACAAGCAGCATGTGATTTAAATAACTGGACAATGTTGTTAGCACATAAAGAGTAGAGCATCACTGTGTTCTTCACCTGTTAGTTGCTTGAGCTGTGTGTTCTTCTCCAGAGACTATTTATTTGAATAGCATGTAAGTCATCTCTGCATGGGACAGTCATGCACTGGAGCTCTTTCTCTGCGCAGTTCTATTGACACTGCCTGCGTCTGTGCTAGAACACATGCAGGAAAAGTAGAGCTTTTAAAATGCCCCTTATCAATTAAATAATTGATTCGATTTTAAAAAGTGAGGTGTGCATTTCTTCTCAATTTAAAAATACTTTCTTGTATTCCAGCGGTGTTCAGAAACTTGGTTTTTAAACCTTTAGGTCATTTTCATTTGGTGATACTAGTGCTGCAGAAATAACACACTTCGTCTTTAAATGGTATGTATGCAGTAGTGTTTATTTGACATTATTTTCAGATTGTGAAGAAATTCAGATCTATTGACTCTTTTGAACGATTCTTATATTTTTTTTAGTATGGTTAGTGAACAATACTGCTAGCAACAGAAGAATCCACAGTAACAAAAATTAACTTGTTGAAGTAACACTAATGCATGTCATAACTTATTAACTAGCAGTGCAGATGATATCTGTAGATTAGGAAATTAGGTCAGGCCCTATTGGGCGAATCTCATGAAAACTTGTCAAGGTCACATTCCAGAAAAGAAAAGACTTTGCATAAAGAAAATGAAACCTATATTTTATTGTATAATTTTGTTATATTTTAACTCATTAAGATATTTTGCATTGTGACATAATTTTCATGAATCTTAAGCACATTTCCATCCACGCAAATTCACCTTTTTTAATGTCATTTTAATTACTTAAATGCAGTTCAGACATTTTACTTTTAGGTTTTTTGTGATTCCCTTTAGGATCTCATGATTGTAATGCAGACATTTTTACTGTATTTTACTGTATTTTATTACTGCAATCATTATTATTTAAAATAAGATTAAACTAAATGATGTGAAACTGCTTTACAATTAAAATAATAAATCACTATTTTAAGTGTGTTAAAATAATGAAAATTGCTAGAAATGGGCTTATTTGTCAGGAAAATATTACAGATCCTAAAATCTTAACCCTTCTGCATTTTAAGACAATGTTTACAATTATATTAGCTTCTTTTTTTTTTACTAAAGAAAAGTAAGATTAATATATAATTTAATTATCACCAAGTCAGCATGCTCTGCATTATGGGCAGACATATTGGTTTAGGTGAGTCTGACTTAATGATCACAGAACAATATAACCAAGTCATGTGAGCCGCATACTCAAAACAGATCCAATTATGATAAATGATAACAAGATTGGGTGAGAAACTCTTTCTCATACACCCTATAAGAAACTAAAGAATATATGTATGTATGTATATATGTATGTATATGAGTATATATGCAGTATGTGTATATAGGAATGTGTGTATGTAGACATATGTTTATACATGTATATTGTTTATGTTCAAAATTTGATGGGTAGTTGTTGTTTTGTAAATAGGGTAGGCGTAATAAGCCATGGCTTCAGCCTACACCCGTTCGGTTACCTTCTTTGTTTATAATGAATTTGTTGTATATACATTCTGTTTTATGTTTAGTAACCGAATAAACCTTTATTATTATTATTATTATTATTATTATAAAGAGTATGTATCTTGTGATGTATGTTGCCTGTTTTAGGGTTAATGCTCCTAAAATTAATCTTCATTTACTTTAAGCAGATTTGGGGGTAAAATTATACCAGGACATGTTCTTGGCAAGTTTTGTGAGATTCACCCTGTATCAGCCAGCAACCAATTAAATATTTTGTAGCAGTCAAGATTTGCTACTACTTGCAAGGTTCATTTTTGGACTTGAGCTTCAGACTCATCATCATCATCATCCTCATACATCTCACCCTCTTCTTCTGCTGTGGCATCCTGGTACTGCTGGTACTCTGAAACCAGATCATTCATGTTGCTCTCTGCTTCTGTGAACTCCATTTCATCCATACCTTCTCCTGTGTACCAGTGCAAGAAAGCCTTGCGCCTGAACATCGCCGTGAACTGCTCAGAGATGCGCTTGAACAGTTCCTGGATGGCGGTGCTGTTGCCAATAAATGTAGAGGACATCTTGAGACCCCTGGGTGGGATATCGCAAACTGCCACCTTTACGTTGTTCGGGATCCATTCCACGAAGTAGCTGCTATTCTTACTCTGAATGGCCATCATCTGCTCATCCACCTCTTTCATGGACATATGACCTCTGAAGACAGTGGCCACGGTGAGGTAGCGGCCGTGACGTGGGTCGCAAGCAACCATCATGTTTTTTGCATCAAACATCTGTTGGGTAAGCTCAGGCACAGTGAGGGCACGGTACTGCTGGCTTCCACGTGCCGTCAGAGGAGCGAAGCCGGGCATGAAGAAGTGGAGACGCGGGAAGGGCACCATATTGACCGCCAGTTTCCGGAGGTCAGCATTAAGCTGACCAGGGAAGCGCAGGGAGGTAGTGACCCCGCTCATGGTGGCTGAAACTAGGTGATTAAGGTCGCCATAAGTGGGCGTGGCCAGTTTGAGGGTACGGAAGCAGATGTCATAAAGTGCTTCGTTATCAATACAGTAGGTCTCGTCCGTGCTCTCCACCAGCTGGTGTATGGAAAGCGTAGCATTGTATGGTTCCACCACAGTGTCAGACACTTTTGGAGAAGGCACTACACTGAAGGTGTTCATGATCCGGTCAGGGTACTCCTCCCTGACTTTGCTTATGAGCAGAGTGCCCATTCCTGAGCCTGTGCCTCCACCCAGTGAGTGGGCGAGCTGAAAACCTTGTAGACAGTCGCAATTCTCACACTCTTTCCTCACTACATCCAAAACTGAGTCCACCAGTTCAGCTCCTTCTGTGTAGTGACCTTTGGCCCAGTTGTTACCAGCTCCACTCTGACCTGCAGTACGGCATACAAAATAATAAAATACATTATACAATATAACACTGTATAAACTACCTCTACACCACACCAATGAACCAATGTAAAGGAGCACTGACTCTGTTACTCTGCAACAGCGGACATAAGTCAGGATAGACTCCAAAATTAACATGATACGAATGAAAGCGAGGCTGTGAGGGATGGACATACAGTCTGTTCTGGGTTGGACTGTTGTTTAAATTGGTGATGCTAGTTTAGCTAAAAAATCCTTTTCAAAAAATTCCAGTGGACAAAAAGACATGTAACACCTGAAGTACTACTTTTGGCATCTATCCCTGACACTGCAGAAAGAAATGTATTGCTGGTCACCAGCAAATGTTGTTTTTGATGGTGGTTGCCAGCATGGACAGCAGGCTTCTTAACTATGTTAACCAGCAATACATCCTTTATCAACCAAGATCATGAGAAAGACCAGGCTTGTCAACCTGAATTACCAGTAACATTTAGCTTGTTTACCACCTAGACAAGCAATAGACCAGAACTAACTAACAAAAACAAAGACGGGCCCATATGGGAATTCAGACAGGTCAAAGCTGGTCTTTTCAGCAGAGGAGATAATGCAGAATTATGCAGTGTAACAGTGTGTTGAAAAATTAGACATTGTGATATAAGGTTCCTTTATGTGTGTAAATGTTTTACTGACCAAAAATGAAATTATCAGGTCTGAAGAGGTGACCAAATGCTCCGGATCGCACACAATCCATGGTGCCTGGCTCCAAGTCGACTAAGATAGCTCTTGGAACATATTTTGAGGCTGAAAGGTGATAAACAGAAATTTTATACAATAATAATTATTACACATCACTGAAAATTCAGTACCTGACAGTTTTGTCTTAACCTTAGAATGCATATGCAACTTTACTCCCATAAAATGTATATGTGGGGCAAAAAAGACCCAGATGAAATAATAAAAAAAGGGAAGTTAAGTTGTCAAGGGAAATTAACAGTAATTTTATTTTGATAATTATTTAAAATTTTTAAATGGCTTTTCAAAGATCTGAATTTTTTAAGAAAATTTAAAATGAATTGCTACTTTTGGTTGACAGTATACAAAAGGTTGTTTAACAGTAATAGGGGCTATTTCCATGTTTGGTGATTAAAAAAAACACTCAAACCAATCAAACACACCTGTATATACAGTAAGTACTAGGTATTAGGATCAAATTAGGTATGACATTACATTGCTATATTACTCTATGTAGTTACTGTATATGTTCTTCACAGTGGTGAGGCATACTAATTAAAGAAAAGTTGCAGGTTCAAACACACTGGTCCAAGAGCTATTAACATTGTACTCTTGCTGTGAACTAGTCATCTAATCTAAAGTTGCTACATAAGGATTGTCTCTGTTATAAGTATAATGTCATGAACTTTGGATAAAAACAAGGACTGCATGAAATCGTCTCAGTTACATATGTAACCTTTGTTTCCCGAAAGGAGAGAACTAGATGCTGCGTCAGTACCTAATACTATTGGAACTCCTCCCAGGAGTGAAGCCCATATAGAATCACTCCAAGCTATTGCCAAATGGTGCGTGATACTCCAAACCTTATGCGCACGCCATCATGGACAAATAAGCCGGAGCACAGTGCCATTTCATCAGGATTTTGTGACTGATGGGTGGAGCCATCTCTTCATCCCTAAACAGTTCTCGTTCAATCCTTTCAGGGAACCAAGGTTAAATTGTTCACTTTAAACCTGTTTCTCAAAGCTACGGCAGTATACTATAACATTGTGCTACTAATTCAGATGCACCTGGGAAGAGAGGAAGAAAGCATCCAGGTTATAGAACCTGGCAAAGGGGTTAGTGGGAAGCCCTGCCTGCAGCCAGACAGATGTCTCCTAGAGACACTCCAAGCCTGGGCTCCTGGTAGAATACAATTAAAACCCCACTGCTTGCCTAGTAAAAAACTCTGTTCTTGGAGATGGCCACTCTTGCGTGAGAGATGCTGAACATGTCGACAATGCTGATGAAGGTTGTTGCTGACTTGGAGGATCTTGCTGTGATACGTCGATCGATCACTGCCATTGAGGTGAAGTTTTCTGATGTGGTTACAAAAGTGGAGGATGTCGAGAAACGGATCAATTTCCTGGAGTCATTGGAAAGGGAATTATATGCTAATCCGCTAGCAACCAAGGTGGATTTGGAGCATGTCTTGGAGAAGTTGGAGGACATCGAGAACCATAGCTGGCAGAATAACATTAGCTTGAAAGCGAGCAAACTCACAGGGTTCCAGCTCGGTAATCCGTTGAGACAGGCTCTGATCCATTCTGGCCAAATTTCTGAGCTCATCCGATAAAGATCTTGTGTTAAGTAAGGTGAGGAGTAAAGGAAGGCTTTCTTGGAAGAACCATAACATTTTCTTGTTCCCAGACATTGCGAATTAGACAAGAGAGAAACGTAATAGATTCAAGGAATGCAAGAAATGTATACATCAATGGAAAGTCTCATTTGCATTGATATTCCCGGCCAAATTGAGAATAGATGCTAAGGATGGCTGTAAAACATTGACATGCCCACAGCAAACAATGACCTTCATAAAGTCAATGGAGTAAGTCATCTAGTTGTACTCATGTTGCAGCCTGAGTGAGTCGGCTCACAGTTTTTTTTATAGATTATCTTTTGCTGTGTAATTCTGTCTCACAAAATTTGATATAAAAACAATATATTTTTTATTATATGTCAAAATGTCAGATGTTAATATGAGTAGATTGCCTCTGTGAATGGGTTGGGGCACCCTGTAAAATTAAGGAAGAAATATGATATAGTGTTCCTTCAAAAAACACATATTTCTCTGCAGGAAGCTGAACATTTTGGGAAGATATGGGGTGGGCAGATTTTCAATGGTGCTGGCTCGAGGAAAATCAGGGGAGTGATTACACTGATAAGATAATATCTAATGGACTCAGTCCTTGATAATAGTGAAGCAAAAGTGTGCAAGCCCCCTAGAGCAACAATGACGCTTTACAGAATGTGTACAAATCTTAGTCTTACATATATTTGGAGACATTTGATCCCATCTGGGCGGTAATATTTTTTCATCAGTCCATATGGTTTACATTTACATTTATGAATTTGGCAGATGCTTTAATCCAAAGCTATTTACAGAGCCCTTATTACAGGGACAATCCCCCGGAGCAACCTGGAGTTAAGTGCCTTACTCAAGGACTCAAAAACAATTATCTTGATTCTGAGATAAGCTTGGAGGAGCTTGGCAAGGTAATTAAGGCAACAAGCAAGGTTCCGGGGCCAGATGGCTTTGATGCAGAATTTTTTAGATCTTATGCTACAGAACTTGCTCCACTTTTGCTAGAAGTTTATGCGAAATCATTAAAGAATAGAAAGCTTCTTTACTTTATAGACACCCGGTAGCGGCAGTTCAAACAAATTTATTAATTTCAGAATATTTTATTCTGAATACGGGTACTCAGCAGGGTTCTCTCTTCCCCCTTATTGTTCTGTCTTGCCCTGCAACCATTAGCAGCCACGATAAGAGAGGAGGATGATTAAGGGATATAATTTCATAAAATTTTATTCCAAGTATTCTGTTGTCTTTTTAATTTGCTGTATGGAATCAATAAAAAAATTGCTGACCAAAGTTTGTTTGCCTAATGACAAATCACCCAAAGAGTCCTGTTCCACTGCTATGACAGCAACATTAACTTTGAGTGTGGATGGTGAGGGTCCTGCATTGGGAGGAATGCCAGGCAACAACAAGCAGCATTTAAAGCATAGAGCTGCCTTGTCGAAAGAGCTCTGGCTTGTAAAATGGTGTCAAGTGTCTGACGAGACCCATTCATTGCCCTACTTGGAGTCTCCACATCTCTGACAGGGGATGCCAGATCGTGTCTCGTGTTTGCAAGAGCAGATCTCTCCTCAAGACAATTTTCAACAGAAGAGCATATAACAGCTCTACCAGCATTGAAAGTCACATGAAATTATGAGTCTTTCAAGTCCTCGACATGAACCAGCCAAACAGATAGACATGAGACAAAATCTTTCTCTGAGTAATCATCTTAAACAGAGATTTTTTGAGAGTCTGGTTCAAGCGACTCTAAGTCTAGTATTAGCCGTAGCCCACTGACTTTTATGGCAACCAGAAAATAACACCTTTTAGAAGCCGGATCTCTGTTGTACCTTTGTCACCTGCAAAACAGCATTCATCTGGCACATCGCTAACAGCAAAGATAGACATAGACACTAAAAAATCATTCCTAGGATCATGATGGCAGGAAAAGCGAGAGGAATGCTTGGCGACATGGAGGCATTTTTCCCCCTGGGCCTCTCAAGGATGAAGCCACTGTGCATACCTTAAATCTCTGTGTTGGGGCATGAAAGTCTTCTAGCATGCCGCTAACAACAGTAAAAACAGGCAGAGACCATCCTGTGTTTCAGAGGAGATGTACTACTGTCGCTCCCAGCCAACAATGTCAGGAAAACAAAAAGCGAATCCCTGAAAAATTAAGTCACGTGTGTAACTACACAGACACCATAGACCTGCTGATTTCCAGGAAATGGAAATGGTGCCTCATCTGAGCATGACTTTTTTCACCATTGGAAGCCTTAGTGACAAATATGCCTCACATCGTCCCTACCACCAAACATGATCGATTGCACCATGACAGAGCAGGCTGCAGATCATCACGGCATTCTGAATAGGGCAAAGAGAAGAGACACACAGTCTAAGCAGGTGACAAATCATTAACAACACTATCTGTCCTCTATAGTCTTCTATGGTTAAAGAAACAATCTCAACCTTCACATTGCAATCCTTCAAAAGGTGACAGGAATTTTACTCAGAACTGCTGTCCGGAAATCGGAACATGAGGACAATTGCATTTCAGACAATACATGGAATGTAGATTTTTCAGATACACAGCAAGGGGATTTAAGAGCTTTCATACATTTCAGTGAGGATGACCAAACTTTGGAAAACGGCATTGTGGACAGGGAGCATTTTGAAAATGAGAATGCTATTTTAAAATGTATCCAGATTGATGTGGATGTAGCCTCAGTCAGTGTGTTGCTTGGTGACAGGCAAATCTTGATACTTTGTTTCTTTTGGAACTATTGTTGTTGGAGGAGAACAAAATGCACATACCAACTGTTGGTAGTAATGCCAATATAACAAGATCCTGAGGCTCAAGGAATGAGCAAGCGGGAGATGGCGATTCCAACACGGGACTTTTTCTATTATTTAACACAAAAAATGTGTTTGCTTCAAGCAAAACAGTATAGCGTCAACATATAATATGAATGATATAAACGGCAGAGGCCAACAAGTCATATCAAGTCATTTTTATTTGTATAGCGCCTTTTTATTTGTATAAAGATTTACATTTACATTTATGCATTTGGCAGACGCTTTTATCCAAAGCGACTTACAGTGCACTTATTACAGGGACAATCCCCCCGGAGCAACCTGGAGTTAAGTGCCTTGCTCAAGGACACAATGGTGGTGGCTGTGGGGCTCGAACCAGCATCCTTCTGATTACCAGATTACCAGTTATGTGATTAGACCACTACACCACCACCACTCCGCTACCGATGTGTGTTGATGTACAACACACATCGTTTCAAAGCAGCTTTACAGAAGATCAGGCATTAACAGAAGACAAAACTGTAATATCTATAACGTCTTAGTCATCATTGTGTAGTTTGATAAAATACGATTTTGAATTGTGTTTAAAAATAAGTAATTAAATAATAATTGTATTAATAACTCCAGCGAGCAAGCCAAAGGCGACTGTGGCAAGGAACACAAAACTCCATAAGATGTTGGTTTATGGAGAAAAATAACCTTGGGAGAAACCAGACTTACTGTGATGGCCAGTTCCCCTCTGGCTAACATCATAAACATAATGCCAGTATTACTTATGTAAATTCATGGTTTAAAATTATTAAACTAAGTGTGGGGACAGCGTTTAAACAAAGATTTTGCAATGAACTGTAAAATTAATGACTAATGTCTTTGAAGTTCATCCTGGATTACCTGCAAGGCAAGGCAAGTTTATTTATATAGCACATTTCATACACAATGGTAATTCAAAATGCTTTACATAGAAGAGATTAAAATAAGAATAAAAAATAAGAATAATTGAAACAGTTTAGAATATAAAATAAAATACAGTACAAACAGTTCGACACACAGTGGCACAGTGCTCATTCAGTAAATGCACAGCTAAACAGATGTGTTTTGAGTCTGGATTTGAATGTGACTACTGTAGGAGCACATCTGATCTCTTCTGGAAGCTGGTTCCAGCTGCGGCTGGCATAATAGCTAAAAGCAGACTCTCCTTGCTTAGAGTGAACCCTTGGTATTTCTAGCTGATGTGATCCTAATGATCTGAGTGATCTGTTGGGTTTATATTCAGTGAGCATATCTGCAATATATTGAGGTCCTAGCCCATTGAGTGATTTATATACCAGTAATAATACTTTAAAATCAATCCTACATGTAACTGGGAGCCAGTGTAAAGACCTGAGGACTGGTGTGATATGTTCATATTTTCTGGTTCTGCTCAGAATCCTGGCAGCAGCGTTCTGTAGGAGCTGCAACTGTCTTATGGTCTTTTTGGGAAGGCCAGTGAGGAGTCCATTACAATAATTCACCCTGCTGGTGATGAAAGCATGCACAAGTTTCTCTAGGTCTTGACTGGAAACAAAGCATCTAATTCTTGCAATATTTTTCAGATGATAGTATGCTGATTTAGTTATTGCTTTGACATGACTACTGAAACTAAGGTCTGACTCTAGAGACCCACCAAGATTCCTGACTTGATTTTTAGTTGTTTGGCCCCTAGTGTCAAGGTATGCATTCACCTTGAGAACTTCATTTTGTTCCCAAACGCAATGACTTCAGTTTTGTCTTTGTTTAACTGAAGAAAGTTTTGGCACATCCAACTGTTTACTTCATCAATGCATTGGCACAGGGAGTCAATGGGGCTGTAATTGTTAGGTGATAGGGCTAAGTAGATCTGTGTGTCGTCTGCATAGCTGTGGTAAGCAATTTGGTTCTTTCTCATTATTTGGCTCATTGGGAGCATGTACAGGTTGAACAGGAGTGGCGCAAGAATTGAGCCTTGAGGGACTCCGCATGTCATGCAGAAGTTCACATAGATGCAATTGTCCTTGTTAGTTGGCTGATGAAGGGTTTTGTTGGCAATTAATTGATAGTCTATTTATTCCATTTCAAGAGTGTAGTCTATCATTAGACAGAGGTGATGCATGCAGAGATCAGGGAGGTGTATCGCAGTTCAACCTGGCCGGTATTTTCGGTGAGGTCTATCCTAAGTCCAAGGTTCAGGCAGTGGCTTATGAAGTATCCCATGTCTTATGATAGGAGTTGGCATCAGTTCATCCTCTGAAGTCCATCGTAATACACTGAAGTGATGTTTGGATGGTGCAGGCTGCTATTAGTCATCATCACACAGCGACACGTAGCAGTGGAGTCCAACACAAAGCAGGAATGGAGCTGGATCCATCAGGTTCTGGTGACCTCAGGATAGGAGTCCTGAGGTTGAGACAGGGAAACAAAGAAGATAATATTAGCATAGATGCCATTACATTTTTTCCAGAGTTATAGATCAAGATCACTGTTTTTGGTTCTGGCAGACCTAACTAAATCAGCCTAATTGTGAGTTGAAGGATAAATTAGGTGTATTTCTGGCTCAATAGATGAGTCTTTAGTCTAGACTTAAATTTAGAGAGTGTGTCTGCATCTCGAATAGTGTTAGGGAGACTATTCCATAGTTTAGGAGCCAAATATGAAAAAGATATACCTCTTTTTGTGGATTTTGATATTCTAGGAACTATTAACAGGGCAGAATTTTGAATTCTATTGAATTCAAACTATGAATTCTATTCTCCAGTATACACCACTCAGACATCCAGCCATTCAGTGACACAAATCTCCTATAAACCTTGTCACCACAATGAGCAGGGAGGGGACCAGAGCATATTACAGTGTCTGACATAGTTTTTGCAAATTCACACATCTCTTTAACATTATCTTTAGTGATCTCCAACTGGCGAAGCCGGATATCATTAGTGCTGAAATGAATAACAATTTTAGAAAATCTACGTTTAGCATTAGCCAGCACCTGTAACTTTGATTTGATGTCAGATGATCTGGCATCCGAAATGCATTTAACAATAGTGGCTGAAGTCTCTATTTCCACGTTCCTTACAATAGAATCACCAATAACAAAGGCTTTTTCAACATGATTCTCAGTGGGTGGATCACTGAGTGGGGAGAATCGATTGGAAACCCTAACAGGAACGGGAGAGTGGTGTCGCTTTGCTGAGCGAGTATGCCATCGAGACGTCACCCAAACGCCCTGCTGCAGGGGCTCATAGCCAGAACCAAAGTGTGTGTTTCTCTCTGTACTGCCCACATCCGAAACAGTATCTACTGGCTTCTCTTTCTCACTGATCTCCACTAGCATTCAGATGCGTGTCTCTAACTCATACATATTCTCCGTCAGCCTGATTAATTCCTTACATTTATCACACATGAATCCTTCACTGCTGACAGAAAAGGCTATTGTAAACATGTGACATGCAATACAGGAAGAAATAACATGAGCGGATGCCATGACTTACTGCAGTTGTTTGCTGTTGTTGGTTGTTGTTGAGCAGTTATGGTTTGAGATTGATGTGAATCCCTCATGTGATTGTTTGTTGTTGTTGGTTGTTCTTGATAAGTGGTGCTTTGAGATCGATGCAATAATCCGTGTAACACAGAGGAGAAAAACAGTGCATGCTGAAAAATGTATGCAGTTTCATTGCGATAAAATTAGAACGCGGATGCACATGGAAAATGCACGCAGTTGAATCGCGACAAGAGTATAATGCGGGGGGAAACCCGAAACGTGCTGAAAAATGGCAGATGTTAAGGATTATTGGCTGAAAACAGATAGATGTGTGATGCTAAAAAGCTAGCAGGCAACAAACACTAGGTGCCAGCAGCAACAGGTAAAATATAGTATACACAGATGAAACAGTAGAAAAGTGGAAAAACCGAAACGTGGTAAAATGACAAAGGATAAAATGTGAAGTGCAATGTGAAGGTTGTACAAAGTAACATTTATCTTTAACAATGATAAAAAAGTAGATGCCAAAATCTCATCAAGTGCCCGGTCTTGCAGGTTCACGCTTTACAACATCAGGAAAATCAGACCTTTTCTGCCTGAATATGCTACACAGCTCCTGATTTAAGCTTTGGTAATTTCAAGGCTGGACTATTATTATGCTCTGTTTGCCGGTCTCCAAGCTAGCACGATTAAGCCACAGCAGATCTTGATTTCACTCCACTGGCTGCCAGTAGCTGCCCGCATCAAATTCAAGGCTTTGACTCTGGTCTTCAGGACAGCTAATGGAACAGTGTCTTCTTACATCAATTCACTCCTTGCTCTCTGCAGTCAATGAACGAGCAGTGCTTAGAGATTCTGTCACAAAGAGGCACAAATTCCAATTCCTGATGATTCACTCTCTCTGGTTCTGTGGTGGAATGAGCTTCCACCTCCACATGATCTGCTGATACCATCTCAGCATTTAAGAAATAGCTGAAAACACATCTGTTCCACAAGCACTAATCAACACTAAATGCTCTTATTTAAAAAAAAAAAAAATCTTTGTCTGTGTCTTTGTCACAGTCTGTCTCCTGTCATGTTTTCTTAGGACTGTTATTTTGAAGTGTTTCCCCAGACTACATCTCCCAGAATTCACTGCCCTCATTATTACCATCTGTTCCTTATCTTCCTCACCTGTCCTCCATTTCCTCATTAGCACATTTTGTATAAATATCCTCTAGTTTTGTCCATTCCTTCATCAGTTCTTGTACTGCATGGTTTGTTGTTATGTTATGGTTTTCCTAGCACTGTTTCCTAGATTGATCCCTTGAATGATATTTGTTTCCACACCAGGGCCTCCAATTAAAAGTCTAAAGTTATTCCTGTGTTCTCCTCTCTTCCACTCCAAGAAACAACATTACGCTCTTTCTTCTGCACTAGCATCTTTACTACTCCAGCCACTGTGAGAATTTGGCAGTGTGACACTGAAGATATTGATTACAAATAGGTTTTGTTCATCATTTGTAAGTTGCTTTGGATAAAAGCATCTGCAAAATGATAAAATGTAAATGACACATGACAACAAATAAGTTTTTTTTTTTATTCTGTCTTCCCTGTCCACACTATAACACGAAGGTGCCATTTGCAAATGTATCCACATGGGAGAGCATTTTTGAAAAGCTCAGTTTTCGCTGGACAAAAACACCATCTCAGTGTGGATTGAAGGGCTAAATGTAGTGAAATCTATGCATTTTCAAATGTAAATGCATTACTGTGGATGTGGCCATAGGATATTTTCTTATAATCTTAGAAAATATACTATTGCCACGTTCTGAGTGCAGGGCAGCAAAGTAGGTTTTCAGTGAAGGCTTGCATCATGATGTTGGTGTTTGTTTCACTCACACGAAGCCTCATTGTAGTAGACACTGATCCGCTCCAGCTGCAGGTCTGAATCACCCATGTAGTTTCCCTCAGGATTGATGCCATGTTCATCACTAATCACCTCCCAGAACTATAGATGCATACAAACACATAATCCACTGCTTGAAATGCTGAGGATGTGCAGTTACATTGATGACAGAACTATATTTGAATCACTTTATTGAGTTTTGTCCTATAAAACAAATCCACATTAGTCAGAGAAATATAAGAGAAAAACTGTGATTGCTTTAAGAAAATCCACAATTGCATCTACACTTGTGGCCAAAAGTTTGGAATAATGTACATATTTTGCTCTTATGGAAAGAAATTGGTACTTTTATTAACCAAAGTGGCAGTCAACTGATCACAATGTATAGTCAGGATATTAATAATGGGAAAAATTACTATTATAATTTGAAAAAATGAAACTACTTCAAAGAGTTTTCATTAAAAAATCCTCCATGTGCAGCAATGACAGCTTTGCAAATCCCTGACATTCTACCTGTTACTTTTTCTAGATACTCCGGTGACATTTCACCCCATGTGGCTTGTCGGGCACTTCTCACACACCATACAATTTAGCTGATCCCATAATCCAATGGTCCAATAGTCCAATGGGGTTAAGATCCATAACACTCTTTTTCAATGATCTGTTGCCCAATGTCTGTGTTTCTTTGCCCTCTTTAACCTTTTCTTTTTCAAAAAGAGAGGCTTTTTCTTTGCAATTCTTCCTATAAAGCCTGCACCACTGAGTCTTCTCTTTACTGTTGTACATGAAACTGGTGTTGGCAGATAGAATTCAATGAAGCCGTCAGCTGAGGCCGAGGCATCTATTTCTGAAACTAGAGACTGATGTACTTATCCTCTTGTTTAGTTGTACATCTGGTCTTTCCACATCTATTTCTGTCCTTGTTAGAGCCAGTTGTCCTTTGTCTTTGAAGACTGTAGTGAACACCTTTGTAAGAAATCTTACAATACCATGCTTGTAAATTGCTCAAAACTAAGAAAGTTGTCAGATTATATCTCCCAATCAGAATGATATAGAAATATGGGGGCAGGGTCAAGTCAATCAGGCTATTTATGGGACCCTAGCAACAACTCTCATTAACTTCCATTCAAATTGTCTCAGAAGGATATCTTCAGAACAAAATGTCTTAGAGACTTGCGGATTGGCAACTTTGAGTCAGGTTAGTAAGCAGCCAATAAGAATCACTATGTTTAATGGTTAGCCACACCCTAACAACCTAAGAGAAATGCTTGAGAAAGCAACCTACTGATCTACTATCTAAAACTCAACAGATGTGCACAAAAACACGTTTGGTGTGAACGGCCCCTAACTCGTCTGTTCATGTGCGTATGTGAGTGAGAGTGCGTGCGCGAAACAAGTTCAGTAAGCTTGTATATTTTTAACTTTATAAAACCCAAACCCGAAGTCTTACTTGGAAAAACTGACCCGAACCCGGCCCGATTCTCGGGTCCTGTCGGACCTGGGTCGAGTTGCAGACCTCTAATTAGTGGTGCTTGTGATGCAAAGTATCACTATTATAATCTCACATACTTCTTAGTGGTGCTTGCAGAGCAAAGCATCGCTATTATAATCTCACACACTTGTTATTATTATTATTAGTGGTGCATGTGGAGCAAAGCATCACTATTATAATCTCACATACTTATTATTAGAGGTGCTTGCGAAGCAAAGCATCACTATTATAATCTCTTATACTTATTAGTGGTGCTTGCTGAGCACCCACGAATGAGGCGTCAAATTGACCGGCCTATTGAGAACACCTGTGCTATGACTTTTCTAAGGGGTTGGGGGAATGGTGCACCCCTGGGGGGCACAAAACTATCCCCAAAAATCCCATTGACATTACATTTGAAAAAAAAAATAGTTGGATAATATCTCCTGATCAGAATTACATAGACACATATGGGTGGTCTCATTTGATTCGGGCTGGAAGACGTCTTCGAACATACCATGTGTTCGGGGGTAAAATGTACCCCAGGATGTAAATGGAGGGGCAAAACACCATCCCAAATAGTCACATAGGGTACTATGGTTAGGGATTTTTGTTCCTACTATGGCAGTCAATGAAAGTAAGTTGTCAGATTATATCTCCCAATCAGAATGACAGAGACATGGGGACAGGCTCATTTCAATAAGGCTACCTATCACTCTTTAAGAATCACCTTAGAAATGTCATAGCCACTTTCTAACAACCATATGTGGGATGCTAGCAACCACCCCCATTAACTTTTTGAACAATTCAAAATATCTCAGAAGAATATCTTCAGAACAGAATGTCGTAGACACTTGGGGATTGTCTCTTTTGAGTCAGGTTAGTAAGCAGACAATAAGAATCACTATGTTCACTGGCTAGCCATGCCCTGGCAACAATTCAGAGCACCCTAGAAACCAACTCTCTTGCTTTCGATTAGAGTGTGATATCTTCGGATCAGAATGTCCTAACGACATGAGAGTTGGCTTGTTTCAATTGGGTGAGAAATCAGTCTTCAAGTATCATCATGGGAACTCTTAGCCATACCCTAGCAACCATTTAGAGCACCCTAACAACCAAAAACCACTGTCTTCCAATCAAAAATTAAATGTGTGTTTGTGTGTGTGTGTGCTATATTTGTTTTGACTTGTCCCATAGTATTAGCTGCTATATTTGTTTTGACTTGTCCCAAAGTATTCGCTGCTGGATTTAGGGTTGGTAATCCAGTGTGTGTAAAACTATCATCGTCTTAGTGTCTGCAAACAGTGCTTCACTTGTTTTAGAGTATTATCTATTGCTAAAGTGCAGCATAATTTATTTGCGGTGTACGGAAGTCACGTTTGTTCCCGCGCTTGGCACCTCACGCGACCCTTAGTTTCGGTTCACCACGTGACTAGCTTTGTTGTGCTAAGTAGCATTAAGGCGTGGCTGCTTTTTGAACAGCTCGTTAAAAGTGTGTATTTACTGGACTGAATGCTGACGCGGCAGCGGTAGTGGTAGCCCTCGTGTGAAGACCTACTTGGGTAAAGACCAGCGAGTCTACCTGTTCGAGTCCAACGAGCAAGGACACTGACAAGGTGCCACTCACCAAAGTATTTTTTTATCTCTTATTATTTCACTTCTACATACTAACATGTCTAGTTCAATAATAACACATGCCTTCAAGCACATCCCTGTTATCTGTTGTAGACCGTTCAGAAGATACAGATGCAAGACCAAACGCAACCCACACAATCTACAGCAACTTTGCACTTCAGCACCTGCTCCGCTCTCGTTCTCAGTGGGACTCTGGAACTGCCAGTCTGCTGTGAACAAAGATGCATTCATTCCAGCCTTTGAAACACAGTCCACCCTAAGCATCCTGGCACGAAGACATGGATACGTCCTGAGGATACAGCAACACCTGCTGCTCTCTCCAACAACTTCTCCTCTCACATCCCTCGTCATACAGGGTGGGTGGGGGAACAGGTTTGCTTATTCATAATAACTTTTGCTTATTCATAATAATAATGACTGTGGCAGCGGGGGCGTGGTCAAGCGCCCGTCCGGGAGAGAAAAGCGGTAAGGGCGCTCACACCTGAGCTAAATTATGTCTAACACCTGTCTCTAATTGCAGTAGCGTGAGGAGAGCGGTAAAAAGCCGGCAGCCACAGAGCATGGGGAGAGAGCCTGACACAAGGCAGAGAATAGTTGTGTGTGACAAAAGGAAAATTAAGTGTAAAAATAAAGCTTTCCCCTTAAGCTGACGTCTGTTTCCGTCCCTTCCTTGATCCGCTTCACACTGGTGCCGAAACCCGGGAATAGAAGGAACATCTTTTTTTGTTCCAAGTTATGGAACAGAGTCGCCCCATAGAGTCCTCCCAGCTGGGGGAAGTCCTTCTGTCCCTCACTACTCTCCATCAGAGCCACCAACACTCTCTGCTGGAGCTCCGACAGGACCAGGATCGTCGGTTCTTTGAGATAATGCGGGCTCAAGCAGAGGACCGGCTTGCTATCCGGAGCCTCCTCAGCCAGGAGGCCGCCTGACTCGCGGAGGACCACATGGCGGCGATTCCAAGGGCGGATGAGCCCTCTCTCTCTCTTCCCCCTTCCCCTGTGTCTTCCCCTGTTTTTCTCCCCTCCCCTCTTCCCTCTCGCTCTGCTCTCTCCCCAGGGTCCGTTCCTGCCCCCCCCGCAGGCGCTGAGGTTTCATGAGACCAACTTCCCGGCCGTGGGAGAACCCGCCTACCCCTTCCCCGTCCTTCAGCCGCTCTCCTCCTCAGGTGGGGGCACCCGCCAGCACGGGTGCGGCCGTGGCGCCTGGGCCGGTCTGCTGGAGGTGCGGAGACCCGGACCACTTCCGGGATCAGTGTCCGCTGATGGAAATAGGGACGGTGGTGCGGGTCTCAGACTTCCCACAGGCTGCCCCCGATCGGGCTGGAGCGTACCGTATTCCGGTAAGAATCCAGGGGGGTACATACCAAGCATTGTTGGATACCGGCTGTAACCAGACCACCATCCACCAACGCTTGGTTCAACCAGGGGCTTTGGGTTTAGCTGAACTGGTGAGGGTGAGGTGTGTGCATGGGGATGTTCACAAGTATCCCATGGTGACTTTGGCGATTAAATTCAGGGGAAAAAATCATAGTGTGGAGGCAGCGGTTAGTTCCCGCCTCACCCATCCGCTAATCTTGGGTACTGATTAGCCGAATTTCAAAGATATTTTAGAGGGTATTTGTGCAGATGGGTCCTGCATAAAGAGGTGTGCGGTGTGCGATGCTTTGGCAGGGGAGGCGGAGCCGGGGCCGTCCTCGGCTGCTCAGAATGACGAGGAAAGGGGCGAGGTGGCTGCCCCTCCTCTCAGGGAATTCCCTGAGGGGGACTTCCCTCTAGAGCAGTCGTGGGACGAAACCCTTAAGCATGCTCTTGACCAAGTGAGAGTAATTGATGGTCAACAGCTCTGGCCGGGCATCGCCATTACATACCCATATTTTTCGCTTATTAAAGATCGGTTGTATAGAGTGACGCAGGACGCTCAAACAAAGGAGGAAGTGACACAATTATTGATTCCACGAAGCCGCCGGGAAATGGTTTTCCAGGCGGCTCACTATAATCCTATGGCCGGTCACCTAGGGGAAAGAAAGACACTTCTCCGTCTAATAGCCTGTTTCTATTGGCCGGGCATTGGCGGCGACGTCCGCAGGTGGTGTGCGGCGTGCCGCGAATGTCAGCTCGTAAACCCACCGGCCACCCCAAAAGCGCCTTTGCGCCCCCTTCCATTGATCGGGGTCCCTTCGAAAGAATTGGAATGGACCTCGTCGGGCCATTAGAACGGACAGCACGCGGACATCGCTTTGTGTTAGTCCTGATGGATTACGCAACGCGATATCCGGAAGCAGTGCCTTTGAGCAACATCTCAGCACGTAGTGTTGCAGGGGCACTCTTCAAAATAATCTCCCGGGTGGGGATTCCGAAAGAAATCCTCACCGACCAAGGCACTACTTTTATGTCACGAACACTTCGCAAACTTTACGAACTCTTGGGCATTAAGTCGATTTGCACTAGCGTCTACCATCCTCAGACAGATGGACTGGTGGAACGATTTAATAAGACGCTCAAAAATATGATTCGTAAATTCGTACACGAAGACGCTAGAAATTGGGATAAGTGGCTGGACCCTCTGTTATTCGCAGTACGAGAGGTCCCACAAGCCTCCACGGGGTTCTCCCCATTTGAGCTGCTGTACGGGCGACGCCCACGCGGGGTCCTCGATGTCATCTGCGAAGCTTGGGAGGAGGGACCTTCTAATAGTAAAAACGAAATTCAATACGTTCTTGATCTTAGAGCAAAACTCCACACACTGGGGAAATTAACACAGGAGAATTTGCTCCAGGCTCAAGAACGCCAAAGCCGGCTGTATGACAGGGGTGCTCAGCTACGGGAATTCGCACCGGGAGATAAAGTGCTTGTATTACTCCCAACATCGAGCTCTAAATTACTCGCCAAGTGGCAAGGACCCTTTGAGGTCACACGACGAGTAGGGGATCTCGATTATGAGGTTAAACGTACCGATAGAGGGGGCACGCGTCAAATATATCACCTCAACCTCCTGAAATTGTGGAGAGAAGAGGCGGCCTCTGTGACGTTGGCAACGGTAGTTCCGGAGAGGGCGGAGCTCGGACCGGAGGTAAACAAAGCCCGCAATCTCAACACCCCGGTTCCTTGTGGAGATCACCTCTCACCGCGCCAACTCGCAGAGGTTTCCGAATGACAAAAGGAGTTTGCAGACGTGTTTTCTCCGCTACCGGGCCGCACAGACATCATACATCACCATATCGAGACCGAGCCGGGCGTGGTGGTACGTTGCCGCCCCTATCGCTTGCCCGAACATAAAAAGAAAGTAGTTCGAGAAGAATTGGACGCGATGCTTGAGATGGGAGTAATAGAAGAGTCCCACAGTGATTGGTCCAGCCCGGTCGTCCTTGTTCCCAAGAGCGATGGGTCTGTACGATTCTGTGTGGATTATAGGAAAGTCAACGCGGTGTCTAAATTTGACGCGTACCCAATGCCCCGTGTTGATGAACTGCTCGATCGGTTAGGTACGGCTCGATTTTATTCGACCTTGGCTCTAACGAAGGGTTATTGGCAGATCCCCTTGACACCAATATCCCGTGAAAAAACGGCCTTCACCACGCCGTTCGGATTACACCAATTCGTGACGCTTCCTTTCTGTTTGTTCGGGGCACCGGCCACGTTTCAGCGTCTCATGGATAGGATCCTCAGACCGCATACTGCGTACGCCGCTGCCTATCTAGACGATATCATCATTTATAGCAATGATTGGCAGCGGCACATGCAACATCTGAGGGCCGTCCTGAGATCGCTGCGGCGGGCGGGGCTCACGGCCAACCCGAAAAAGTGTGCGGTTGGGCGTGTGGAGGTACGGTATCTGGGGTTCTACTTGGGTCATGGCCAGGTGCGTCCCCAAATTGACAAGACCGCGGCGATTGCGACTTGCCCTAGACCCAAGACCAAAAAGGGGGTGAGGCAGTTCCTGGGGCTGGCTGGCTATTACAGAAGATTTGTGCCTAATTATTCGGATGTCACCAGCCCGCTGACTGACCTCACTAAAAAGGGGGCTCCAGATCCGGTCCAATGGTCAGAGCAGTGCCAACAGGCATTTACACAGATTAAAGCTGCACTTTGTTGGGGGCCGCTTTTGCATACACCTGACTTCTCTCTCCCTTTTGTTTTACAGACGGACGCTTCAGACAGAGGGCTGGGGGCCGTACTCTCGCAGGTGGTGGAGGGAGAGGAGCGCCCGGTGCTGTACATTAGCCAGAAGCTCTCCTTGAGGGAGACTAAGTACAGCACCATAGAGAAGGAGTGTCTGGCCATCAAGTGGGCGGTCCTCACCCTCCGATACTACCTGCTGGGGCGGGCCTTCACCCTCTGCTCGGATCATGCCCCACTGCAGTGGCTCCACCGCATGAAAGATACTAACGCCCGGATCACCCGTTGGTATCTGGCCCTCCAGCCTTTTAAGTTCAAGGTGGTCCACAGACCGGGGGTGCAGATGGCTGCCGCTGACTTCCTCTCCAGGAATGGGGGGGGAGTGGTAGGCAGGCCGGATGACGCCCCGGCCTAAGTCGGGCGGTGGGGGTATGTGGCAGCGGGGGCGTGGTCAAGCGCCCGTCCGGGAGACAAAAACGGTAAGGGCGCTCACACCTGAGCTAAATTATGCCTAACACCTGTCTCTAAGATATATCTCTAAGATACGTAAAATGTTGTCAAAGAAGGATCTGGAAATTATTATTCATGCTTTCATATCAACTAGACTTGATTATTGCAACTCTGTCTTTACTTTCATGAATAAGTCTGCTGTGAACAAGCTGCAAATGGTTCAAAATTGTGCTGCTAGACTTTTAACTGGTGCCCCAAGAAGGTCTCATATCACTCCCGTTTTGTTGACTCTCCACTGGCTCCCTGTAAAATATAGGATTGATTTTAAGATTTTAGTGCTGACTTTTAGGGCATTAAATAGTCAGGCCCCACAGTACATCAAGGTCCTTTTGAGTCAGCACTCCTCTAGCCGCACTCTTCGGTCTTCTGGCCAGAACCTTCTTATGGTCCCCAAGACTCGTTATAAAACCCATGGGGACCTGTCTTTTCAGTCTGTTGCCCCCAGACTGTGGAACGCCTTGCCCCTGTCTCTGCGTCTGGCTGACTCTGTTGACTCTTTTAAAAAAGATCTGAAGACTTGTTTATTTAAGAAGGCTTTTGGTTGATGGGTTTTAACTAGTGTCACTTTGATTTTACATATGTATTGTATATATTTTTATATTGTTTATATAAGATTTTGCTTTTACCTTTCTCGTGTACAGCACTTTGTGATTTTATCTGTGAAAAGCGCTTTAGAAATAAACTTTACTTACTTACTTACTTACTCTAATTGCAGTAGCGTGAGGAGAGCGGATAAAAAGCCGGCAGCCACAGAGCATAGGGAGAGAGCCTGACACAAGGCAGAGAATAGTTGTGTGTGACAAAAGGAAAATTAAGTGTAAAAATAAAGCTTACCCCTTAAGCTGACGTCTGTTTCCGTCCCTTCCTTGATCCGCTTCACAATGACTTTTTCACCACAGGCTTCGCGCTATGTAAAAATACATCTTTTGAATTCCATGCCGTTACTACAACGCATCCCACAAAAATACATGTTGTTGTCATTTATCGTCCTCCAGGTCAACTGACAAGCTTTCTTGAGGAGTTGCATGTCCTGCTGTCCTCCTTGCCAGAGGATGGCAGGCCACTTGTGGTTCTTGGTGATTTCAACATACACCAAGTCAAGCCCCAGGCCACTGAACTGAATACTCTTCTGGCCTCATTTGATTTGGAAAGACTACACACCACAGCAACTCACAGATCGGGCAATCAGCTGGACCTCATTTTTACACATAACTGTACCACCTCAAATATTCTTGTTACACCTTTACATGTCTCTGATCACTACTTTGTTTAATTCAACATGATTCTCCCATCTATAGTAAAACCGACTCCACCGTTGGTTTCCTTTCGCCGTAACCTCCATTCCCTCTCACCCTCTCGCCTTTCCACTGATGTCTCTACCTCTCTTCCCACAATAAGTGTATTTTCCATGCTTGATGTAAACACTGCCACAGACACACTTAACTCTACTTTAACAACCTGCCTAGACAACATTTATCCTCTCTCCTCTAGACCAGCTCATACTACACCACCCAGCCCCTGGCTGTCTGACGTTCTTCGTGAACATCGGACTGATCTCAGAGCAGCTGAGAGAAGATGGTGTAAATCTAGAGATCCAGCATATCTAGGTAAATATCAACTTCTGCTTGCAACTTTTTCAGATAACGTGAAAGCTGCAAAAACCTCCTATTACCAGACCAAGATCAACAGCACCACAGACACTCGTAGCTTATTTAGAACATTCAACACACTTCTCTGTCCTCCCCCTCCACCACCTGACACATCACTGACAGCAGATATATTCACCACATTTTTTACACATAAGGTTACAACCATCAGCAATACATTCACTACACCACACCCTGTCAAACACCTGGCTCCTGTATGCATCCATTCTTTCTCTATGTTCTCTCCTCTGACTGACACTGAGGTCTCTAAACTCCTCCTCTCCAACCACCCCACCACCTGTTCGCTTGACCCCATTCCATCACACCTTGTCCAGGCCATCTCTCCGTCCATCCTACCTGCACTTACACACATAATTAACAAATCTCTACTTACAGGCACTTTCCCCACTACATTTAATCAGGCTCGAGTAACCCCACTGCTGAAAAAACCTGCACTTAACCCCACACAGATGGAACACTACAGACCAGTCTCTCTCATCCCATTCATGGCAAAAACACTTGAAAGGGCAGTTTTCAATCAGATCTCTGCCTATCTCTCACAGAACAAGCTGCTGGATTACAATCAGTCAGGCTTCAAAAGTGGACACTCCACCGAGACTGCCCTGCTGTCTGTCACAGAGTCGCTGGGACAGGCGAAAGCTGAATCCAAATCATCCGTTCTGATTCTGCTGGAACTTTTGTGCAGCCTTTGAAACAGTCAACCATCAGATCCTTCTCTCCACCCTTTCTACTCTGGGCTTCAGAGGAACTGTGCTTGACTGGTTGACTTCCTATCTCTCAGATAGGTCCTTCAAGGTAGCCTGGAGAGGTGAGGTATCCATGCCACATTAGTTACTTACTGGGGTACCTCAGGAATCAGTGCTTGCTCCACTTCTCTTCTCCATATACAGAACATCACTGGGACCCATCATTCAGTCACATGGTTTCTCTTAGCACTGCTATGCTGTTGACACCTAACTCTACTTGTCTTTTCAGCCCAACGACACCACAGTGACCGCTCGAATCACTGCCTTTCTGGCAGACATCTCGGCCTGGATGCAGGAACACCACCTGCAACTCAACCCAGCCAAGACCGAACTCCTTGTCTTTCCAGCTATCCCGCTGTTCATTAAAGACCAGATCACAACATCATCGTGCAGCTGGGTTCAGCCACAGTATCGCCTTCCAAAATGGTCAGAAATCTAGGGGTAACCATCGATAACACGCTAAATTTCACAGACCACATCTCAAAGACTGCAAGATCATGTAGATTTACACTCTACAATATCAGGAAAATAAAACCTTTCCTCTCTGAACATGTCACACAACTACTTGTTCAGTCACTTGTCATAACTAGACTGGACTACTGTATCTCTCTCATTGCAGGCCTCCCTGTATGTGCAATTAGACCTCTCCAAATGATCCAGAATGCAGCAGCACATCTGGTCTTTAATGAACCAAAGATAGCGCATGTTACACCACTCTTTGTCTCTCTCCACTGGCTGCAGGTTGATGCACGTATTAAATTCAAAGCTCTGATGCTGGCATACAAAACAGTCACTGGGTCTGCTCCAGCATACCTAAAATCATTTATGTAGATCTACACTGCCCTACAAAGGCAAAACGCCGTAACATCATGTTTGGTCAAAAATGAGTTAATGTCATTTTTGGGGTATTCAAGATCTCCTTTATCATGTGAATAAATATCGTGAGTCAATTTGATTGTTTTAACGAGAAATTAAAGGGCTATGACAACCGTAACATCCAAAACCATAAGAGAAACCACAGCAGAACGCCGTAACAGTTGTTACGGCTCTTAGCCTTTGTTCCGGCACGCTGAAGTTGAGTTAAGGTGTTCTGACTTTGTTTCGCCTGGCATCAAGAGAGATGTTACGGTGCCGCTGTGATGTTACTGTACTCTGGCTTTGTCATACTGTCAAAGATTACCACTCTTTTATTGTCACCAAACCGCGTAACATACACATGACACATCTTTGAAATAAAGTGTAGACTGCCGACTGCTTGTTTGTATTATTACTCTGTGATAGCGATGTGATAGGGTGATGGTTCAGATCTGTCAATGTCAGTGACAGCCCGGAGCTAGCAAAATTTAATCTGTGTCACGTAAATTAGCGCTAACATTGACGCTGACACTCGCCTCACATCAGATGCTGAAAACCAAATATTAAATACAGAGGCATCCTACCTTTCCATGCAATCCGATATAATCCATAGAAGATATAATCCATAGCAATGCACGTCATCTGCTGCATCCACAACAATCCATACGTGTTTGAGCCATATTTCCTTCTTGCAGGTGTTCACGTCAGATTTTACAGCTGGTTATCGCTAACGTCCGTACAAAGTAGGCTAACCTAAATAGTAAAAGTAATTCCAACTTTTTTTCGGTATACTCTGTCTATATTATCTCAGAATTAAAAAGTAGTAATCCAAGTCGAGTTCGTTGACTGAGCATCTTGAGCAGTTTGGTGGCCCTTAACCCTTAACCCTTTAACTGTCACCCCTCCCCCTTTTTTCGCATAGACATGAAAATCACTATCCAAACTTAAATGGTTGTATTTCAAGAATGCTTTGTCATATATACCTATGGACAAGTTGTGTTCCAAATTTTAGGTTGATATCTCAAAAAATTGCTTTCAGTAAGATTTTATTTGGAGCAGTAAAAAACTTGGAATGAGCAGTCTCTAATCTCTAATGTATTGGTCCAATGTTTAATTAAGTATTACTCTATATCTTGCATTTAAATACATATACCTTTGTATTCAATTATAATTAAATTATCTTTATTGTGAAAATATTTATTGTATTTATTCATACTGTACATACTGTACTGCAAAGTAACTTATCTTTTATACTGTTTAACTGTGTTAGTGTTGCCGCACTATCCTGATCATTATAGCACTAAATAGGAACAACCAAAGGTCTTCTATATAATTTAAAACAAATACCATGATGACTAGACCTTGGTTAGGTGTTCTTATAATGGATGTAAGTATGGTGAACAGCAAGTAAATATTGATTATATGTCAGTTACGGCCTTTTGCCTTTGCATGACTCATGATTTTTGGCACATGATACAAAGGCAGAGTACAGTAACTGCCAAACAAGGGTCAAAGGTCAATTTTGAGCTCAAGATTTTTTGCATACAAACATTTCTTCAGTATAGCAACTAGTTGTGAAATTTTGGGAGTCCTACCTATAATACTTTGGTCTGGACAAAACAGAAACTTTAAAGTCATTTTTCTCAGTTTCACACTCTAGTGAGTTAAGGTCTTTTGCTTTTGCAGGGCAGTAAACTCCTGCCAGAAGCCTGCGGTCGGCTAAGGAACGTCGCCTTGTTGAACTAACACAAAGAGGCACCAAAACACTTTCCCGGACTCTCAGTTTCATCATACCATGTTGGTGGAATGACCTTCCCGACTCCATCCATGAAGCTGACTCACTCTCTGTCTTCAAAAAACGGCTAAAAACACATCTTTTCCAAGAGCCAGTCAATAAAAAAAAACAATTCTTGTTGCACTTAAATATGTTCTGAATGCTATTCTGATGCTAGTAAAACTTTGTAGTATGGCACTTTTCCTTAAGATGCTTCGCTTATGTTTTCCTCTTTGTAAGTCGCTTTGGATAAAAGCGTCTGCCAAATGAATAAATGTAAATTTAAACCTGTTTGTTAAACTAATGCCAAACATTATCTTTGTTAAACCATTTATTCATAATTTTAAAGTGAACGTGGATTAGTTATGCAGCATAATGTTCACCTTTTTGTTTTGGAAAATGTTTTTATCCTCTTTGTTAAAAGTAAAAAATTAACAAACTGTCTTCTGTTCTTGGAAGAACTTTGGATCTTTCTGCAAAATTAGATGGTACACGTGACTGGTACATGGACATCATTTTGCCCCCTTTTGGCATCGCAAGCATCTTCATAAATGGAATGTGTCTTGCAATTAAACGCTGTTCTAAACTATTTAAACTTTTAAGCTGTTGTGGGACAGAGTCCAATACAAAATGTTTGCAACATTTTCATCAGACTATCAAGTACTTTCCTATGGCAACCGTAACAAATCCACAGAGTACCTCTGGGCCCCTTTTTAATGTGACAGTCTGTAGCACATGTGTTGCAACATTTGTGGACATAACTGTGAGTAATACATTGTTTAGAAATCATACAAATCATACAACCTTTTCTTGAATATTTCTCTTCATTACATTTTACAACTTGGTGTCTAAAATGAAAACGATGACATGCAGAACATACAAAGTCAGGGACCCTCCTTGTTTTTTCTCTAAATGCAATTTTTGCAAAAGCAATTGTTTTCTATTATTGACAAACACATCTGTTGCCCTTCAGTCACTCACTTTACCCCGTAAGCCCCGTTCACTTCGGATCTTTGAGAAAAGGCCAATGAAAATTGGCGAGTGGAATTTGCATGCCACTCCCCAGACATACGGGTATAAAAGGGAGCTGGTATGCAGGATTCATTCAGATTTGCTGAGCGGTTGTACTTTCAGTGAGCTGAATACTACTGCTGTTCCATTCACCTCAACAGAAGCGTATGCTGTTGGATATACAGCGCATTCCAGTGGCTTTCTCTCCTTCTGCATGCCAACTGCAGATTCGCCACTGGGCGCTTCGACAGCGCTACTAAAGAGAATATTTTCTGCTAAAAGAATACATTTCTTAAAACAGCACACACATTGACATTGAACGTCTTTTTAAATATGCCTTTCTGTCCTTGTGTGATTCCTGTGAGTGATCGTTATCTCTCTGCCTCCGACGGCCACAGGCGCTGCCTCACGTGTCTGGGCAGCGATCACACTGAGGCATTGTTTGTTCTCAATGCGAGAATATGACCATGGCAAAGTTACAGTCGTGGCTTTCCTTCTTCAAATGGGGGAAAGCCACTCCAGCTGCCCCCCTCGCTGCGCCTTCTACCCACGGGTATGAGGCCGGCCCGACTGGCACTGGAGGCGATTTGTGGAGTTCAACGGGCGTGGTTTCGCAGGGTAATTCCCAGCAGACCTCCCATTCTCCAGCACGCTCGTTTGCCCCATCCGCTTCCGAAATGAGACCAGCCCGCCTCACGCGAGTATCTGCTTGGACTGTAACCCTCCAGCCTCCCCCAAGCGATCGCGGCACGATGATTGGTTCCTGTGTTCGGAGTGCCGCTCACGGCCATGCCCCCATTTCCTTTCTTCCTGGAGGTGCATGACTCATGAGGTCGTGGATGGCACCGAAACAGACTTCCTGGTTCATTCGCTCTCACTACCCTCGATGATGGGGAAGCCCACGCCATGTTGGTGGTCCAGGAGCACCACCTGTGGCTGAATCTGGTCAAGATGAGGGACTCCGACAAAGCACGCTCAACACGGCCTTCTCCCAGATTACACTTTTCGGCGACACCATTGAGGACTTCACCCAGCAGTTCTCGGCGGTGAAAAAGCAGATGGAGGCCATCCAGCAAATCTTGCCCCGGCACGGCTCAAGATCCCACACCCCATCTGCTCACCAAGGGCATCCCCCTGCGGCGGCGAAAGCCCATGCAGCTCCGCCTCAACCCGAGCCCAGTTCTCGGCCCCAGAGTAGAGCTTCCAGCAGGAAGCTGACGCCCCCGTCTTCCGGGCCGGCATGAGGACCCGGAAGGCTCCTAAGCGCACCTGAAGCAGATGACCCAGGGAGTGAGACGTCTGCTAAGGAGCTGGTCTCCTGACCACTCCATTACCCGGTGGAGGGCCGGGAGGTAAATCTTTTGTTTGCTTTTTGTTTGCCCCACCCCAAACGGGCTGCGGTACCCAAATTGGAAAAAAAGAGCAGTTTCCTCACTCCTTGGGTCACATAATCGCTGTCCACAGGGCCCTGTAAGTGCTAAGACCAGCTGGTTGTGACAAGTCTCGAGGACGGCCCATGAGGCCCTCCTCCTCAGTGTAAGTGCTTTGAGCTCCCCCTCAGCACAGCCACCTCAGGTCGAAGCGACGCTCCTCGACGCGCCGTTGCCTGCTCCCCCCCTCGGCGAGGCCCCACCCCCAGGTACGTCAGATGCGATCATCCCCTTTGAGCCCCTCGCCTGGAGCTTGGACATGTGGCTAACGCTTTCCAACCCGTTGTGGTGGCTGGCCAGGACCATCCGACTTGGCTATGTGATTCAGTTCGCCAGGCACCCGCCCCAGTTCAGTGGCGTCCGCTTAACTTCGGTGCAGGATGAGAATGCCGCCACCCTGCATGCAGAGGTCCCTCCAGCAGAGATGGGGAAAAGGGTTCTACAGCCCTTACTACTTCGTGCCAAAGAATGGTGGTGGGTTGCGGCCAATCTTGGACCTGCGAGTTCTGAACCGGGCCTTATATAGTCTCCCGAAGAAACTTAGACTTCCGATACTGACACTGAAACAAATTTTGACGTGCGTCCGGAATCAAGATTGGTTCGTGGCAGTTGACCTGACGGATATGTACTTTCATGTCTCTGTTCTACCTTGACACAGACCCTTCCTACGGCCTGTCCCTGTCCCCTCATGTCCAGAGGCAGCTCTTGCCCTGTTAAGGCAAGTGGGCATCCGCATACTCAACTACCTTGACTAGTGGCTGATTCTAGCACACTCTCAAGAGTTGCTGTGCATGCTCAGAGATTTTGTGTTCTAGCACCTCAGCCTTCTAGGGCTTTGAGTCAAATGGGAAAAGGGCAAGCTTTCCCCGGTTCAGAGCATCTTGTTTCTTGGCATGGGACTCTGTCCCAATGATACCGTGCCTCACAAGCGAGTGCAAACAGTCTGTGCTGAACTGCCTGAAGTCATTCAGGTGGAGGACAGTGGTTCCACTGAAACACTTTCAGAGGATCCTGGGGCATATTGTATCCTCAGCGGCAGTCACGGCGCTCAAGTTGATGTATATGAGACCGCTTCAGTACTGGCTTCAGACTCGAGACTCGAGATGGGCATAGTGATGCTGTTCTGCCTCTACTTTTTCAGCCCTTGGACAGACCTTGCGTTTCTATGGACAGGAGTTCCCCTACAGCAAGTGTCCAGACATGTCGTGGTCACCACAGATGCCTCCAAACTGGGCTAGGGCACCTTGTGCAATGGGCATGCAGCTGCCGGTTCCTGGTCAGGACCGTGACTTGGTTGGCACATCAACTGCCTAGAGTATTACTCGCCCTGTGAGGCTATTGCCTTTGATCCAGTGCAAGTATGTTTTGGTCCGGTCAACACAGCGACAGTAGCATATGTAAATCTCCAAGGAGGCATATGTAAATCTCCAACTCTCCTACCATCTCCTCTTCTGAAGTCAGCAGCGGCTGAGGCCACTCATATACCGGGCAGCCTCAACGCCACAGCGGATGCGCTGTCGTGGCAGGCAACACTCAGCAGAGAGCGAGAGGGAGACTCCACCTCAGGTGGTCCAGCTGATTTGGAGTCAATTCAGCAAAGCACAGGTAGACCTGTTCGCTTCCCGGGAATCCTCCCACTGCCCGCTCTGGTATTCCCTGGTGGGAGCCCCCCTCGGGACAGACGCGCTAGCACACATCTGGCCCGTTGGCTGTGCAAATACGCATTTCCACCAGTGAGTCTTCTTGCACAGACCCTGTGCAAAGTCAGGGAGGACGAGGAACAAGTCACCCCCGTGGCCCCATACTGGCCCACCCAGACTTCTCGGACCTCCCGCTCCTCGCGACAGCATCTCCCTGGCAGATTCCTCTGTGGAGGGACCTTCTTTCTCAGGGATGGGGCACAATCTGGCATCCTCGCCCAGACCTCTAGAACCTCCACGTCTGGCCCTTGAATGGGACGTGGAAGACCTAAGTGGCCTACCACAAGCAGTAGTAGACACGATCACTCAGGCCAGAGCTTCCTCTATGAGGCAGCTTTATGCCCTGAAGTGGCACCTGTTCATGAACTGGTGTTCTTCCCGAGGCGAAGACCGCCAGAGATGCGCAGTCAGGTCAATGCTTTACTTCCTGCAAGAGAGGTTGGAGGGGCAGCTGTCCCCTCCGCCTTGAAGGTGTACATAGCTGCTATAGCCACACATCACAATGCAGTGGACTTAAGTCCCTAGGGAAACACAACCTGATCATAAGGTTCCTCAGAGGCACGCGGAAGCTGAATCATCCCAGGCCATGCCTCTTCCACTCATAGGATCTCTCCATGACCCAGGCCGTGCCCGCCCCTTTGCGGTTCGAGCACACTCTACAAGGAGTGTGGCTCCTCATGAGCACTGGCCAATGCACCTCTCAGCAGAGCAGTGGGCTGGGCAACACTCAATACCTTCGCAAGATTTTACAATCACCAGGTTGAGCCGTTTTTTTCTCATGTTCTTTCAGGTATGAACAGGTAGATTTCGGTAATACAGAACAGCTGGATGGGTGTATCGCTTGCGTATTGTGCCTTTCCCCTCCCCTGAGACGAAAACGTGTGCTTTAACCCCCCAGTCGAGACTCTTGATGTTCTTCCTCCCTTGACCATGGTTCGCGAACTCAGCGGAAGAGCTCATAGCCAGCCCCACTACGGGGTCTAATATGCCTGTGCTGGAATAGGTGCTCTACAGGTGCCAATTACACCGTTAACCCCTGGGATGTATATTCCGCGGTATAGTATCCCAGTCGGCGGAACCGCATCTCCCTTGGGCAGAGCTTGTGGTGTATTTTTATCAAGTTAAATATACATTAATCATGTGTAATCAATGCCATTTTATTCTACAATTATTTCTGATGGTCAAGCAGGTCTTTTACTCTGTGTGTGTGTGTGTGTGTGTGTGTGTGTGTGTGTGTGTGTGTGTGTGTGTGTTTTTAGAGGTCTGTGCAGGAACAGGAATAGCCTCACATATGTGCTCTCATGACTGCTGAGAAAATATATGGTGAGGCAGGTGTCTAAAATAAAATAAAATAATCTGACCAGGGTTAAAGCATAGGAATAGCCCCACCTTGTTAGAAGACTCTATTTAAGTGAACCAAAACCCAGAGATGGGTTGGTTGTTCTGCAGGCAACTCGGCTTTGTTGTATGAGAATAAAGTCAATTCTTCTGAAATCAAAATCCCAAAGATGTTGAGTGATTTTTCACAAAATGGGTAGAAACTACTACAAGCTCTCTCTGTCCCCGGTCGATGTGTTTTTAGAGTTCCCCCCTTTTTTTGCTCCTCTTCCAAGTGCGGCTGCTGAGCCCATGTGTCGTATTGCCACATGTTGGCCTCCCCTTTTAGGCAGGATGTTGTCTCCTTTTGGGCAACCAATCAGTCTTTAAGTATCACCTTGGAAATGGCTTAGCCATGCCTTAGCAACCATTTACAACACCCTAGCAACCACCACCATAGACTTTATATTCAAAATGGCTCAGATGGATATCTTCAGAACAGAATATCATAGACACTTAGGGATTGGCTCTTTTGAGTCAGGATAGTAAGCAGCCAATAAGAGTCACTCTGATCACTGGCTAGCCAGACCCTAGCAACTATGTAGAGCTCCCAAGAAATCAGCTCTATTGATTTCAATTACAGTGTGATATCTTCGGATCTGAATGTCCTAAAGGCATGAGAGTTGGTTTTAATTGGGTGAGCAGTCAGTCTTTAGTGAGACTTCTGGGTTAACTTGTATCACTCAGGATAGCAAGGAGCCTTGATAACTATCACCATGGTTACTGCCTAGCAACCAAATGGGCTTACCCTAGCAACCAAGTAACAAATCACATATCTCTGCACCAGAAAATCGTAGAGAATTCCAGGTTGACTTATTTTACTCAGGATGCCAAGTAGCCTTGATAAGTATCACTCTGGTAACTGCCTTGCAACCAGATGGGGTTAACCAAGCAACCAAGTAGTAAAACACATATCTTTGCACCAGAACATCAAAGAGGCTTCTGGGTTGGTTTGTTTGACTCAGGCTAGCAAGGCGCCATTTGAGTATCACCCTGGTAACTGCCTAGCAACCAGATTGTGTTACCCTATTAACAAGTATCAAAACACATATAGAGCCAAAAAAGACATATTTTGTTCCAGTGTATAATGGGCTAAGTCTACACTCTCACCTTTATATTCACTTTGATCCATCTTTAACACACAAAAACAAACTCTCTCTTCTTAAAAGAGCTGTGTATCGCCAGTTTTCTTCACAATAAGATTCAGGAAATTATGATTTACTGTGTTGTAAGCCATCATGTTATAATCTAGCTGCAGCAAACGCTGCATGTATATGAGGTCACCATAGCAACCATTTAGCAAAACCCATATATTTGCAACAGAACATCATAGAGATATGACGTTTGATTCTTTTGACTCAGGCTTGCAAGAAGCCTTTAAGTATCACTCTAGAAACTACTTAGCCATGCCCTAGCAACCAAATAGAGCAACCTAGCAACCAAACCACATTGACTTCCATTCAAAATGGCTCAGTGGGATATATTTGGATCAGAATGTCATACAGACTTCAGTGTTGGCTTGATTGATTTTGGATAGCAAGCAGCCTTGTTAGTATCACTCTAACAACTACCTAGCAACCAAATGAGCTTACCCTAGCAACCAAGTTGCAAAATACATATCTCTGCTACAGAACATAGTAGAGATTTCCAGGTTGGCTCATTTGACTCAAACTAGCAAAGAGCCTTTTGAGTATCACCCTTGTAACTGCCTAGCAACCAGATGGGATCACCCTAGAAACTAAGTAGCAAAACACACATCTCTGCACTAGCAATGTCATGTTAAGTAATTAATTAGCACTTACAACCATAATTAACCTGTCCTGCTTGCTTTCATTTGGCAGCCACTGATTTTGTGAAAGCACAAATTAATAAGCAAGAGAATGACATATTAACAGCTTATGCACAAACAAGCTCAAAGGAATAGTTCACCCAAAAATGAACATTCTCTCATAATTTACTCACCCTCATGCCATCCCAGATGTGTATAACTTTTTTTGCAGAACACAAATTAAGATTTTTAGAATAATATTTTAGCTCTTTAGGTCCATACAATGCAAGTGAATGGGTGCCAAAATATTGACTCTCCAAAAAGCACATAAAGGTAGCATAAAATTAATCTATATAAATCCATATCTTAAAAAGTGATATAATAGTCAAGTTTTTAATATTTTTTTATTATAAACTGGTGAGATTCAATACACCCTACTACATATCTGTTTTTTGAAGTCAACATGGCAAAAAATTCAGAATCCTCAGGCTCTGGAGATATTAAAAGACACTTACGTGCTCAAGCTAGTGCCTTGGATGGGCCCGCAGACAAGGGACTCTGTGTGGACGGTGCGGCGGAAGAGGGTGCGTCAACTGGCGATCATTTCTGTGATGCTGTCGAAAGTTGTTGCTGACTTAGAGGATCTTGTTGTAATGTGTCAGTCGATTACTGTGATGGAAACTAAATTCTCTGAGTTGGTTACAAGAATTGGGGACGTCGAGATATGATCAATTATCTGTAGTCATCGGAGAGGGAATTAGCTGCTAATCCGCTTGCGACCAAAGTGGATTTGGAACGCGTTTGGGAAAAACTGGAGGATTTGGAGAATCGTAGCTGTTGAAATAATGTCAAAATTATTGGAATTCCTGAGCATGAGGAAGGCATAGATATGGTGAAATTCCTAGACAAGCTCTTCCCGAGTCTGCTCAATATAAGAGGCCATAAGATGGAAATCGAGTGAGCTCACAGAGTCCAGGCTCGCAGATCGGCTGAGCAAGATAGGCCCGATCATCCAATAAAGATCTTGTGTTGCGTGAGGTGAGGAGCAAATGAAAGCTTTCTTGGAAGAATCACATAATTTTCTTGTTCCCAGATTTTGTGAATTCGACAAGACAGAAACGTGATCGATTCAAGAATGCACAAAACTTTTACATCAATGGAAGCCAAAAATATCTGAAGACAAAAAGTCTTCTAAAAATCTTAATTTTCAAAAAACATTTTGTGTTCTGCTGAAGAAATTCATACACATCCGGGATGGCATAAGTGTGAGTAAATTATGAGAGAATTTAAAATTTTTTGTGAATTATTCCTAATACTTTTCTATATTTAGGTTTCTATATTTCTATATAGCTTTTCTATATTTAGGTTTCTATTTATATATTTAGATTTCTCTGCACTTTATGTTCACTCCCTACTGTCTGAATTTCTTGATGGACGCACGCCCGGCACTGAATCATCCTAATCAGCTGGGAGGGAGATAAGGACAAGCCGGCGATGCCAGTTTGGGAGCGAGAGAGAGAGAGAGAGAGAGAGAGATGCAAAAGGAGATTGAGGATCTGCTGCCATCCACCAGGGGGCAACGCCCGGCGTCGCGGAGGACTGCTACCCAGCTGACTGAGGACCAGGCGACAGCGTGTCCAGGGACTGGCAAGCCACTTTTTCTCTCTCTCTCTCCTCTCTCTCTCTAGTTCTGACTCTCTTGCTCACTCTTTCTCTTTTCCCTCTCCCTCCCCTCATTTCCCACCAGGAGGTGGGAAAGCCTGGCAGGAGGAAGGATGGCCGAAAGGGCAACACAAAAGCACAAAAGTAAGTCAGGCCGGAGGTCTCCCTGGCCTGAATCTGGTGGTGAAGGAGTGTGACAAGGAGGGTGCGTGGCCGGGCCTAGCACTGAGTTGACTAATCAGTGGAAGAGAGAAAAGGGGGGGTTGCCAGTTTGGGGGAGAGAGAGAGAGAGACGCACGAAGCTGCGTGTGCATCTTTGTTTGTTTTGCAGTATATGTTTGAGTTCAGTTTGTTATTCAAGTTTTACGTTGACTGTTCAGCTGGTTCCTAATAACCTAGTTACATGCATGTACTCTCAAATAACTAAGAATGAGTAAATAAATTATCTACACAAAACATTCAACATGTGTTTGTTATGCAATCTGTTAATTTTTTTTTATTATTTTCTCCCCTTTTTCTCCACAATTTGGAGTTCCAATCCCAATGTGCTCTTGAGTCCTCATGGTGGCGTAATGACTTTCCTCAATCCGGGTGATGGAGGACGAATTTCAGTTGCCTCCATGTCTGAGACCGTCAATCCGCACATCTTATTACGTGGCTTGTTGAGAGTCACTCAGAGTCACTCAGCAAGCTGTGGATTCAAACTCGCAACTCCAGGGGTGGTAGTCAGCGTCTTTTCTCACTGAGCTACCCAGACCTCTGTCTTCATACTTTTCTAATCTCTTAAGAAATCATTTGAAAAGATTCAATAGTTGCTTTATAAAGCTCAATAGCTCCTCTGTGTGTGTGTGAAGCAGCTGCGCAGTAGAAATGCAGCAGCAGCATCACGCCACAGTCTCTCTATCGCTCTCTCTCTCTGTGTGCCACAATGACTCATTAAAAAATTCTCAAACCACCTTCAGACTTGCCCTGTGTGTTTGATATTTTAGCCAATATTGAGAAATCAGCTCACTTGAAATAATGGTGCTAATTATTATCTTTTTAAAGGCTATGATAATTACATTTTGTTCTGTTCATTAACGTTCAGTAGCATTCTATGTTAAACTGACCAGAGGACAATGATAAAACAACAGTTTTTTTTATGACCATGAGCGATTAAGTCATATTGGCAGGTCAGACACTTTAACTGAGTTGCCTTTCTTGTATAAAGTCATGTAGAGTACAACATTTTCTATTTGTGCCATCTGGGAATACATTAGTAACACAGAATATAACATGAACTGCTTTAAGATGCCATAATTACCTTGGCTCCGATCTGATTGCCACACTGTCCTGCTTGAATGTGCACGATCTCTCTCATGGTGTCTGTGGATGGACCTTGTGTTCTGCAGAGGGTGAGGGTCTGTGTGTGTGTGTGTGTGTGTGTGTGTGTTAGTCTGTGCAGAGCTCTTTTATACCACTGTACTGCACAGTGTCTGTGAAGGAGGGAAGAAGTCATGATGTCAGCAGTCTCCATCATGTCACTGATGTCCAGTATCAGCCAATGAGAAATTGATGATCTGTAGTGTCATATAAACAGAGGTGCAACATCAGTACCACAGAGGCATGAAGATATTTTTTAGATCTTTTCTGAGATGAACATGACACCGAACATACTTCTGTTATTGTACTTACATTTGTATTTGTTAATAGTTTTGTTACTCATTGTTACGTCCAAAGACGTATTGGGTTTGTTGTTTCTTTTTTTTCTTTTTTTTTTTGTTTCTCTCTCTCTCTCCCTCTCTGTACCATAAGCAGGAAGTAATGGCTGCCACCTGACTCCAATGATTGGTAACCTGATGTGATTGGAGGAGGAGGAGAGGAAGCTGTGGGGATTTAAGCAGCATGATTCCATAGACCTGTGTGTGTGTGTGTGTGTGTGTGTGGAGGCTGCATCGTGTGGTTCCAAATCTCAACCCCGAAGTTCTATTGAAATGTTCTTTTTAATTATATTTAGTTGATTGATCCTTTTCAGTGTCATCTTGTTGAACACTCTTGTGGTAATTTGTGCCTACAACAAGAGTTTTTTTGTTATGTTGTAAGTTATTATTTACTAATATTTTTCTGTGTTAAAGTCTTTATTATTAGTATTACTATGTTAAGTCTTTGGAGAAAGGATTGGTAGAGAGGTGGGTGGTTTTTTTCTCTTTATTGTATCTTGTTTTCTCTTGGTTAAGTTAGTCAGGGAGTTAGAGTATTTATTGTATTTTTCCTTTTCTTTTCTTGTGTAGCCTAGTTAGTTTTTCCCCCTTAATAGTTAGAGGGTTTATGTTTGTTATTTTTCCTTTCCCCCTCTTGAAGCCTTGAAATCCTCCATCACTCATAAGAATAAAACCCCTTGTTTGCTTCTGAGTTTGTCTTGGGTTATCCTTGTTAAAGTATTGGGGTTGGGAGTTGAACTTTGCTGCCTCCACACATCACATCATTTATTTCTTTGATTTTATTCTGTTACACGTTCCTTCAACCCTAGACTAAATAGGGACGTAACACTCATTTTCTACAAGACATGTTTCTTGTATTTTATTTTGGGAAAATCTGATATTTATTTTATAAAACAACCCTAAAGGTTTTCATCATTCAGTCTTTTCATATTTCAGTTTCTGTTTATCACCATTATATTTTAAAGGGTTGCACAGAATTTTTCCCTGAATTTTTCTTATTATCGAAATTTTAATTTCATACTTGCATTGTCTATGTAGTTTTCTTATTAAATACTTTATGCCAGGTAATGGCTTTTCAGCCAGGCGCCTTTCAGAGTTAATTTTGACCCTTTAACACAAATTTTCATGTGAATTTTCAGGTTGGCTTCATTACAGTTATCTATGATTGGATAGGATAATTTTATTAAAATTAATTGTATTCCAAAATTCAACTACCTGCTACAAGCTACTTGTAGATGTCCCCCTCTCTTATTTCAAGCAATTTTATAGCATAGTGAAGTCATTCATTTGGAATGGTGAACAACCCAGATTATATTTCAGTAAGCTGCATATGCTGATTGACAAAGGTGGGCTTGGCCTACCAAAGATTTTGTTTTATTATTATGCATTCTGTCTCAGACATTTGGCTCATTGGTCGCTTCCACCTGAGAGAGCCACTCCCTGGTTTTGTATTGAAGAAGAGGTTCTTGCCCCTATTTTGCCATTGCAAACCCTTTCTATCAAACTAATCTGAGAAGTTAAGTTTCACCCCATTATCTCTAATTCTCACTCAGATGGACAAAAGTGTCCAGTGTTTAATTCAGACATTTTAAATGTTGACTCAAATATATGGCTGAACCCAAAATTATGTATTAATAAGTCCCCTTTCTGCTGGTCAGAGTGGATTGTGAGGGGAGTTTCTACACTCAGTAAATTATATGAGAGTGGAGTGTTGAGATCCTTTGAAAATTTTGTCATGTTACAAACCCTTTTTAGGTCTAGGGGAATTAGGGTGCAACCTTTAAAAACTCTGTGCATGTACTGGGAAGCAATCACACCAATGTTTAACATAAGGTAAAGTATCAGTATTTATTATAAAGACTAATGGGAGGACAAATATCGGTTGCCAGACTGACTCCCCACAGTGTCAATTAATCATTCAGAAATGTCCTGGTTCATTCTCACAGTTGTGACTTCTGCCGGAGTCTCTCCTTCATCCGTGTCTGACACTGGTTCATACATATATTGCTGAACTCCAGTATTTACGCTGTCAGTCAAATTGGTTCTGATTTGTTGTTGCTGTAGTATATGTAGTACACTGTAGTAACCGCCATCAGCAAGCCTCTTCTTTTGATATAAACGTTTTTTGGCAGTTTCTGTGATACTTGCTAAATAAACATTAGCTAGCAATACTATGTAAATTTGTATCTAAATATCAATAAGTTTTTTGCCAATTTTGTTGCTTGTAAATTTTTTTATTTATTTGTTTTACGCTGTTCACAAGCTGTAAAGACACAGCCCTCTTCCTGAAAGGGGGTGGGGAGCAGCAGCTCATTTGCATTTAAAGAGACACACCGCATGTTTTTGATTCCACCCAAAAAGAGACATTAACAACTTCGTATAATAAATGATCCGTGGGGTATTATGAGCTGAAACTTCAAAGACACATTCTGGGGACACCTGAGACTTATATTACATCTTGTAAAAAGGAGCATAATAGGTCTCCTTTAATATATGAATCCAGACATATATGTCATGCATCATAGAGAGCTCTGAAGCTGTCACAGAAACAACCACTTTACACGACAGTGAGTTCCTGTCCTCGAATCTGATTAGACAAGAGGCATTCCAAGAGTGCTGGTACACAGTAAAACAGCACTGGGATTCTTTTCAGTTTGTATCACTCCACTTATGTTCATCTAGTTTAAACCAGAGTAACGAGAGCAGTGCAGAGAGCAAGAGTTGGGGATTTTGATTCCTCCCTGTGACATTACATACTGTATATACACCTAGGGTTGACACTTGCTGATGTTTTCAGATGGTCCTTTATTACATCCTCCACAGTTTTAGCACAAAGTGTGGACTTTTCAGACAGTCCCTTTCCAACAAATATAAAAGTTAAATTAACGATCTTGAACAATGTTGCTGCGATGCCAACAGACCTGCTTTAAAATGGGGCAAATCGCATCCCGTATTGATTTGATACAGGACACATCATTTCATCTTTAAATGCAGGACCCTGTCTGTCTGTCAGTGAATGTGTGGATATCATTCACATCAAACATCAGCATTATCAAAACATGTCAAAACATCAGCATTATCTCTCACTCCATGATCACTTGAAATACATATCACTCGACTTCCGGCTTTGCAATGTAAGAGGGCAGACACGCTTTGGGACAGCTCCCGCATATTTCACAATTTACGTGCACCATTTCGGGGTTTGCCCTTTTTGACCCTATCTAAAAAGTAAACTTGCCTACATTTTGAAGCAATTCAACGATTCAACTAGCTTACAATGTCTAGACAACTGCGACAGAGAAAGGATTCTGCTGTAACTCAAGCAGCATCAACAGCTAAGATGGAGGAGTCGCTAACCGTTACTAGCCTGGTGCAGGAGCTTGAAAAACACAAAGGAAGCTTGACCGCAGAACTCAAAACGTTCCTCACGACATCGTTAGAGACCTCCCTTACACCTATATGGATGTCTCTCGAAACCATCAGTGCTGCATTTTACTCTCACAACCAAACGATAAAGACCATTGAAATAAACTCCCTACCCATAGTGATGAGCTAGCAGAGCTAACAACAAGACTTGATCAGCTGGAGAAAGCCAATGCTGCACTAGCATCCAAAGCAGAGGACCTTGAGAATCGTTCCAGATGACAAAATTTAAGAATGGTTGGCTTACCTGAAGGTCTGGAAGAACGCTCACCATTGGAGTTCATTTCGGAGCTTCTCCAAACAGTTGTTGGAAAGAATGTTTTCCCCCACATCTCCAGAACTGGACAGAGCGCACTATACATTACCTCCAAAGCCTGCCTTGGGAAAACGTCCGCAAGCCATCATTGTTAGATTCCATCGCTATCAGGATAAGGAGCGTGTGCTCCGATGGGCAAGGTCCAGAAGGAAGACATAAAGTTCAATGGCAACAGAATCCTATTCTTCCCCGATATGAGTGCAAGCCTGGCCAAGCAACGAGCGGCATTCAAGGACAACAAGGCTAAACTCTATACGGCTGGAATCATGTTCTCCCTACAACACCCTGCTCACCTGTTCATTACTGTCAACGGGGAGAAACATATCTTTGACTCCCCTGAAGCAGCAGAAACATTCTACGATCAGATGAAAGGAAAATTTCCAGCCAACACTGATGAAGAACAAGGCTAAATGATGCCTGCCACATCTGAAAGGTTTGAGATATGCTAACAGTAAATAGCCTGGGCGATAGGCTATTACATGCTATTTTGGATAATTAACAGAACGCCTGAGTCGCATTTTAGAATATGAAACTTAAAGGCGAGCTTTGTGTTGAGTAGGGTAAATTGGGTAAACCTGGAAAGAAGCTTAACTTTTGCGGGGGGGGGTTTATTGTAAGTGCACTTGCAGTGTATGCATTCAATAACCGGAGCAAATCCCTTCTTGTGTTAGATAAAGGGATAGTTTGTACTGCATTGTTAGGAGTGGACTTGTGTAGTAGATCTGCAGCTCGCTTCCATGGAAGGACGAGCATAGGCTTTGAAAAACACCAGCAGACTGTTCTAATGCTGCTGGGTTTATTCTATTTGTTTCTTTTTCTTTTTTTTATGGGGAGGGACGTCTGGAGGGGTATGTTGGTCACACCCTTTAAATACAAATGCCAGGTGTATCTACTGTTATGTGTACAATTGGTTTCATATACTGTCTTTAGTTGTTTATCATATTTTTCCTGTTATCGTATACATTAGTGTACATGAGTGAAATAAATGCTTATGGTAGAATAGATAAACTACAGGTCAAATTAATTTCATGGAATGTGAGCGGATTAAATGGTCCTGTTAAGAGGGCAAAAGTTTTTCAACATCTTAAACTACACAGGGCGGACATTGTCTTCCTCCAGAAGACCCATCTCAAGATAAATGATCATACAAGACTTAGGTGTCCATGGGTAGGACAAGTATTTAGTTCATTATTTGATTCAAAAGCCAGAGGGGCTGCCATTTTAATTTCTAAAAAAATTCAATTTATATAAGAGAGCATAGTACCTGATCGTAATGGGCGCTTCATCATTGTTTCAGGCAGATTATTCCACTTACCTGTTACATTAGTCTGTGTGTACGCTCCTAACTTTGATGACGCCGAATTCATGGCTGCACTCTTATCCACTATCCCAAATATGGATACACATCATTTAATTTTCGGGGGGACCTAAATTGTGTAATGAACTCTTGGCTGGATCGCTCAAGCACCAGAGTGACCAATCTATCTAAAATGGCGACAACACTACAGTCATTCATGGAGGATTATGGAAGCTGTGACCCCTGGAGATTCTTACATAATGACACCAGAGCCTACTCATTCTACTCACATGTACATCTTGAATTGGCTACATCACTCTACTCTCTCCACCCCACCAATAGCTGGTGTGTGGTGGGCGTTCTGGCGCACTATGGCTGCCGTCACATCATCCCTTTGCTATGTAAAGCACTTTGAGTGCTTAGAAAAGCGTTATATAAATGTAAGGAATTATTATTATCATGTCTACTCGAGGATAGATTATTTTTGTATTGATAAAGAACTGCTACCACCTATACACTCCATTGAATATTCAGCAATAGTCATATCAGATCATTCCCCTGTATTAATAGTTTTCAGATTTGATTCTCCATCAAGGGGAACCCCACAATGGAGATTCAATACAACACTACTGTCCAATGATGCCTTCTGTTCTACTATAACACAAGCTATTGACGAGTTTTTGTGTTTTAACTGCTCAGAAGAAATTAATTAATCATTACTTTGGGAAACCCTAAAAGCTAACATTAGAGGGCAAATCATTTCGTACTCCTCTTACTCTAATAAGCAACGCAGAAAGACACAAACAGACATAATCGATAAAATATCTGAAATCGATAGGCAATATGCAATAAATCCTACTCCATAGCTACACCAACAAAAAGTTAATCTCCAAACTGAGTTTGATCTCACGTCTACAGAGAATGCAGAAAAAAGCATACTGAGATCTAGAGGGATGCTGTATGAATATGGCGACAAGGCAAAACACTAGGGCCTGACGGGCTGCCGCCTGAGTTTTATAAAAAATTATCCACTCTTTTAGCCCTTTATTACTAGATATGTTTAACCATTCCCTGTCTATAGGAACACTGCCAAGAACTTTGATGGAGGCGTCTATTTCAGTTATCCTTAAAAAGGATAAGAACCCTGCTGAATGCAGTTTCTATCGACCTATATCACTTCTAAATGTTGATGTAAAAATACTAGCAAAAACACTGGCGAGAAGATTGGAGACATGTCTCCCCTCAATAATTTCTGAGGACCAAACTGACTTCATCAGAGGTCGTCAGCTATCATCAAATATATGAAGTCTATTAAATATGATCTCTGCTCCATCCAATGTGAAAAAGCCTGAAATAGTGCTTTCATTAGAAGTGGAAAAAGCCTTTGACAGAGTGGAAGGGGGGTACCTGTTTATGGTGCTGGAAAAATTTGGGTTTGGAAAACAATTCATAACATGGATACGCCTTCTTTATTCATGTCACAGACACGGCTGGAGGCGCCTCCTCCTCGACCCGCCGGAGACCGCATTCACCCGAGTACTAATTACTCGCCCCAGCTGTTGCCCATTACCTCACCCTATTTAATCACGCCAGTTGTTTCCTTCCTTGCGAAGTCTTGTTCTGCCCCGGCGACATTACCAAGCATTATTGTTTACCTCTCTAGTCTTCCCGTGTACCGATCTAGCTTCTCTCCGTTCCTGTTTGTTAGCCACCTGCCATTAGACTCTAGTCTGCCTGACTACGTTTGTTTGCTGCCCGCCCTGATCTTAGCCTGTCCCAGATTACTCTTCAGCCTCTCTGCTTTACTCTGATTGCCTGCACCAGACCCTTGCCTGTATTATCTGAGCTTGCCTGTTTTCAATAAAACCGCACATGGATCCCAACCAACCTGAGTCTGCGTTACAGAAGACTTCGCCTACACTCGATCCAGCGGTGATCACCCGCCTATCGGAGGAACTCTCTGCGCAGGCGAACCAGCTCTCCGCGCAACAGCTCCAGCTTGGGCGCCTCGCTTCAGCCGTCGAGGAGATAATGCGTACTGTACAGGCAGTGCTCCAACCCGCGCCGGCTCCCGCGACCGCACCCGCGGTTCCTCAAGCTAACCTGACGCCAGTCGGCGATTCACTCCCCCAAGCAGCCGCCAGCCCGCGACTCGCCTTCCCGGAAAAGTTTGACGGCACGCCCTCGAAGTGCAGAGGCTTCATCATGCAGTGCACCAATTTCCTCACACAGCAACCGACAGTATACCCGACAGATCAGAGCAAAATTCTCTTCGTCAGCTCCGTTTTGACGGGCCGTGCTCTCGACTGGGCGACCGCGGTTTGGCACAATCAGGGCTTCACACAATTCTCCTTCGACTCGTTCATGCAGAGCCTGATCGACGTCTTTGATCACCCTGAAAGTGGTAAGAGCGCCGGTGAGCAACTGCTGGCCCTCCGTCAGGAAATCGCACAGCGGCTGATTACGCACTCATCTTCCGCACCCTCGCAACGCAAACCGGCTGGCTCGAGTGCACCCTAAAGCTCCTCTTCCGCCAGGGTCTGAGCGCGGATCTGCAATCGGAGCTGGCGTGTCGCGATGAGGGGGCCACCTTGGAACAGTTCATCTCGCTGGCTATCCGTGTCGACAACCTCATCCGCTCCCGACGACCAGCTAGATGGCTCCCGCAGCCCGCTCCTGCACCCCAGCGTCAAGCGGCTCCTGAACCCATGCAATTAGACCGCGCCCACCTCACTCCGGAGGAGAGAGAACGCCGTATTTCCAACCGCCTCTGTCTCTACTGTGGTCAGGCCGGACATATCCGCTCCAACTGCCCGACGCGCCCGCCCGAACGACAACAGCCAGGGGTGAGTTTGTTACTATCTTCCACTCTATCCAGTTCCAGCCTGAATGTACCCATTTCACTCTACTACCAATCGCATAGCTTAAATGTCCACGCCATGATCGATTCTGGTGTGGCTGGGAATTTCATTGATGTGGACTTTTGTAAGAAATATGGCATCCCCTTGACTGTGTGTGAACCTCCCTTGGCAGTGGCGGCCCTAGACGGACGGCCCCTGGGTACCGGTAAAGTGTGCAACACCACCACCGACATCCGCCTGCAGGTAGGAGCACTGCACACCGAAACCATCCGTCTGCACCTCGTCACCTCCCCTCACCACCCGGTAATCCTCGGCCTCCCCTGGCTCTGTCTTCATGACCCACGATTCTCCTGGCGGCACGGTCAAATCACGCAGTGGGGCACCGACTGCTCGGCGAGGTGCCTGAGAACTATCCACCCCTTAACCGTGGGGGCCACCAAGGCCCAGGAAGCTCCCGACGACTCCGCTCTGATACCCCCCATGTACGCCGACCTGCGCGAGGCCTTCAGCAAGGCCAAGGCCTCCCAACTTCCGCCCCATCGACCTAGCGATTGTGCCATTGATCTCAAACCGGGAGCCACACCACCCCAGGGCCGCATCTTTCCCCTGTCAGAACCCGAGTCCTTGGCCATGAAGTCATACATCAAGGAGGAACTGGCCAAGGGATTCATCCGGCCCTCCACGTCCCCGGCAGCCGCCGGATTCTTCTTCGTGGGTAAGAAGGACGGCTCCCTTCGCCCATGTATCGACTACCGCGGCCTCAATGACGTCACCGTCAAATTCAGATACCCCCTGCCACTCGTACCCGCAGCTTTAGAGCAGTTGAGAAATGCAAAGATCTACACCAAGCTGGACCTGCGCTCCGCCTATAACCTGGTGCGTATTCGGGAGGGAGATGAGTGGAAGACTGCCTTTTCCACCACCACCGGCCATTATGAGTATCTGGTGATGCCGTTCGGCTTGTCTAACAGCCCCTCAGTGTTCCAATCCTTCGTCAACGATGTATTCAGAGATCTTCTCAACCGCTACCTTATCGTTTACATCGATGACATACTAATTTACTCCAACTCCCTTGAGGAACACATCTCACATGTCCGGACCGTCCTCAAACGCCTCATCCAACACCAGCTGTACGCCAAGGCCGAAAAATGTGAGTTCCACCTGAAGTCAGTAGCCTTCCTGGGGTACATCATCAGCCCAGATGGAGTGGCCATGGATGACCACAAGGTGTGAGCTATCCTGGAATGGCCTCAGCCCGCCACGGTGAAGGAGCTCCAACGCTTCCTGGGGTTCGCAAACTTCTACCGCCGGTTCATCCGCAACTTCAGCACAGTTGCTTCCCCTCTCACCGCCATGCTGAAGAAAGGTGGCAATAAACTCCACTGGTCAGCCGAAGCCCTCCAGGCCTTCACTCAACTCAAGGCACGCTTTACCTCGGCACCCATCCTGCACCACCCCAATCCTGACCTCCCCTTCGTGGTAGAGGTGGACGCCTCGAACACCGGTATCGGGGCCATCCTCTCCCAGCGCCACGGAAACCCACCTAAGCTGTTTCCCTGTGCCTACTATTCCCGCAAACTCACCCCCGCCGAGCAAAACTATGACGTTGGAAACCGGGAACTGCTAGCCATAAAAGTAGCCCTGGAAGAATGGCGTCACTGGCTGGAGGGGGCCAGGGAACCGTTCCAGGTCTTGACGGACCACCGAAACCTTGAGTACCTCCGCTCCGCCAAGAGGCTCAACCCCAGACAGGCTCGTTGGGCCCTGTTCTTCACCCGCTTCAACTTCAACATCTCCTACCTCCCGGGTTCCAAGAATACCAAGGCAGACTCCCTCTCCCGTCAACACGAGACCACTGCCCAAACCCTTGCCGTCGAGCCCATCGTACCGCCCGAGCTCTTCCTGGCTCCTGTCCAGTGGGATCTAATGTCCGACATTACCCAGGCTCAAGTCTCAGTCCCACCTCCTCCTGAGTGCCCTGCGGATCGGACCTTCGTACCCCCAGCCTCCGGGAGAGGGTACTCAGCTGGGTGCACGACTCCCCAAGTTCCGGCCACCCCGGAATCACAGCAACCACCCGCCTTCTGAGTAACCGCTTCTGGTGGGGGACCCTACCGAGGATACCGCCGACTTCGTCAAGAAGTGCCCGGTCTGCAACCTAGCTAAGTCTCCAAAACAACCACCGGCCGGCCTGCTCCAACCTCTCCCCATTCCTCATCGTCCATGGTCACATATAGCTGTGGACTTCATAACCGACCTACCCAACTCCCAGGGGCACACCACCATCCTCACGGTTGTGGATCGGTTCTCCAAGGCTTGCCGCCTGATACCTCTGCCCAAGCTCCCCACTGCCCTCCAAACCGCCGAACACCTGTTCCAACACGTGTTCCGCTTCTACGGTCTGCCCGAAGAAATTGTCTCGGACCGGGGGACCCAGTTCACCTCCAGGGTCTGGAAGGCCTTCTGCCGTCTCCTAAATATCAACCTCTGCCTCACCTCCGGTTACCACCCCCAGTCCAATGGACAGACGGAAAGGCTGAACCAGGAAATCATCAGATTCCTGCGAACTTACTGTCACAACAATCAGTCGGACTGGAGCAGGTTCCTTCCGTGGGCTGAATACGCCCAGAACTCCTTGCTCAAACCATCCACCAAACTGACCCCCTTCCAATGCACCCTGGGGTACCAGCCTCCTCTCTTCCCTTGGTCCGGAGAACCCTCGGAGGTCCCCGCCATTAACGACTGGCTGCAGCGCAGCGAAGCAGTTTGGGACCAAGCCCACGTCCACTTACAGCGGGCCGTGGACCGCACAAAGTCACAAGCCGACTGTCACCGCCGTCCCGGACCCGACTACGCCCCAGGCCAATGGGTTTGGCTCTCCACCCGAGACCTCCGCCTCCGCCAGCCCTGCAGAAAACTCGGCCCTAGGTACGTAGGCCCCTTTAAGATCCAAAAGAAAATTAACCCTGTTACCTTCCGTCTCGAACTCCCCACTAATTACCGTATCTCTCCCTCTTTCCATGTCTCCCTACTGAAACCGGCCAACGACCCGGGGGCCGAGGAGGAGGCCACACTCAGACCCCCTCCCCTGATCGTGGGCGGCGAGGAGGCCTTCCTGGTGCGAAGACTACTCGACTCCAGGCGCCACCGAGGTCAGATGCAGTACCTGGTTGACTGGGAGGGGTACGGCCCGGAAGAAAGGTCCTGGGTCGGCACCAATGACATCCTCGACCCAAACCTCATCTCAGAGTACCATCGGACCAACCCGGAACGACCGGCCCCTCGACCTCGGGGGAGACCTCGACGTGGGTCGCATCTTCGCGTCAGGAGCCGCTCACAGGAGGGGGGCTCTGTCACAGACACGGCTGGAGGCGCCTCCTCCTCGAGCCGCCGGAGACCGCATTCACCCGAGTACTAATTACTCGCCCCAGCTGTTGCCCATTACCTCACCCTATTTAATCACGCCAGTTGTTTCCTTCCTTGCGAAGTCTTGTTCTGCCCCGGCGACATTACCAAGCATTATTGTTTACCTCTCTAGTCTTCCCGTGTACCGATCTAGCTTCTCTCCGTTCCTGTTTGTTAGCCACCTGCCATTAGACTCTAGCCTGCCTGACTACGTTTGTTTGCTGCCCGCCCTGATCTTAGCCTGTCCCAGATTACTCTTCAGCCTCTCTGCTTTACTCTGATTGCCTGCACCAGACCCTTGCCTGTATTATCTGAGCTTGCCTGTTTTCAATAAAACCGCACATGGATCCCAACCAACCTGAGTCTGCGTTACAATTCATCACCCTCTGCCCATGTCAACACAAACAGGCAGTACTCAACATACTTTCCTCTATCTCGCAGAACCCGCCAAGGGTGTACGCTATCACCTCTGCTGTTCGCCCTTGCTATTGAACCGTTCTTCATAACATCTGCAGGGTATCAAACGGGGAAATATTGAGCATCGTGTCTCCCTGTATGCAGATTATCTACTAATTTATATAACAGATCCCATCACCTGTGCTAATAAAATCATACAGATACTAGAGGAATATAGTACATATTCAGGCTACAAAATCAATCTCCAAAAAACAGTGTGTTTCCCAATAAACTCTAAAGCCAAAACACTCACACAGGGACAAATTCCTTTACATTTTTCACCAGAAAGGGTTCAATATCTAGGGATTAACATTACCGATTCATTTCAGGGGTTACATAAAAATAACATTGGCAACCTAATGACTGAAGTGAAAGCCGACGTACAGAAATGGTCTAGGTTAGCGGGCAGAGTACAAACTATAAAAATTAATGTCTTGAGATTTTTGTTCCTTTTTCAATGTCTACTACTCTTCCTGACAAAATAATTTTTCAAGAAGCTTGACCAAATTATACTTCCATTCTTGTGGGCAGGCAAGGATTAACAAAAAAGCTTTGCAGGCAGCAAGACAAGAAGGTGGCCTGGGCCTGCCTCATTTCATATTCTACTACTGGGCAGCAAATATACAAAAAATACTCAGCTGGTGGTATGAGAGTGAGTTAGACTGGTGTAAAATGGAGTCCCTCTCCTGCCGCACCTCATCACTTGTAGCTCTGACATGCTCCTCTTTACCATTCTCAGCCACAAATTATACCTCAAACCCTGTAATCCTGTCAACCTTGAAAATATGGTCACAGTTCCGCAAACACTTAATATTATACTTAATAATTTCATCCTCCTTGGTCCATTATGCTATAACCATATACTTCCATACTAGACTCTGCATTTACACTTCGAAAGGAGAAAGGTATCACATCTGTAAGCCCGTTTATCGGTCCAATGGCGGTCTCCAATAATACGGGTGAAGGTCTCTGCGCGTTACTGTCTTTCTTGTTACGCAACACAACAATATTAAATGAAATACATTTTCTCTTATGTATTACCTCGTTTATTCGTCTGACTCCATAAATGAAAAGGTTTTTAATGATATCTGAGTATCATTAAAAGTGAGCGAATGTTTGATTATTCCTTTAACTCTTTAATTATACTTTACCCGTTTAGATTAAGAAACTATGTCGCTTTGAGGTCCTGGCGTGTTTTCTCTACACCGCGGGTCTCACGATCACAAGCGGCCAGTATTGGATCATCAAACAGAGGTAATTGCTATATACCTGAGATCGGTTACGTTCACGTATACACAATCAAAGATACTTCAGTATAGCCCCATGGAATTGCACACACTTGAATGTAACTTAACGTTTTCTTCAGTAGAGGTCACGGCCACTATTACAGATGTAAGTTGACCAACATAACTTCTCTTATAATAGCTTTGGATTGGCCATGCGTGGTTTCCCACATACACTTATCTGGAGAAACATCAAATTAAAACAGAGGTTAGACACCCAAATTTAGATTGGTCAAGCAGCGTTCACTGTTCTAAACGGAAATTCCCTTTTTCAAGTACACTTGAATCGATGCCAAATATTAGTCGTCACTAATCTGACGCAGACTTGCGGTAACATACGAATCGTTAACCTCTTCCCAATCCTGTAAAATTAGCCTAAAACGCCTAATCAAGGCATACCCAAAGTAAATTTAAAGCTGTTCTTGAACCGTTTGGAGTACATGCATGGTTTTGGTCACATTTGAAAGGGGACACTCTGAAGTTTTTTCTCCAGCAGTCAGAATTACTGTAAGTGCTACTGATTTTGAGTAATAGAAGTTTGAACACAATGAAATAGAATTTTCTTTTTCCGCCTGAAATTTTTTTTGCATACAGATGCCTGCAGATGACTATAACTTGTAGCTATTAGCTTGAGAACACAATGGGATCACAGCATGAATCCTTACCTAGTCCAGGTTCAAATGTTATAACAATATCATAAAAAAATGAATATTTTACACATGTTTTTCTAAGGGTACACCCAGGCGTTTTACAAAAGTGCCTTTTGGATACTCCAAAAGGTCACTTTGGAAACCTAGGACAAAAAGGCTGCAACTTTTGAACGCTTCAACGTACAGTCATAATTTTGGGCTCTAATGAAAGATGACACTTAGAGCTATCATATTCCATATCCAGATCCACTATTAGTTTTGCTGACACAGAGTAACTGATGCATAAACACATTAGAGTGCCTTTTCCCTTCTTGAAACTAAATGTTGTGCATATAAAAGAGTCAAAACTAGTGCTATGGTGGACAATTTGTTTATATAACAAATACACAACAAACTATTTACATTAATTTTTACATAAAGTATTTACAAACCATTATAAAATTGTACATGTTTCTAGCAACATGCCAGTCATTGTAGCAGTCACATTTGTGTACAAAGCACATAGGCACAACACAGGAGAGTACTTCACTGGTGTCTTTGCATGACACTGCCTGCACTTCAGACGACCAGCGGTGCAAGATTGGGTGATGTGCAACGGCCTGTGATGTGCTCTTCGTGGAGCAGGAGATACGGGTCTGGCTGTGGATTGAGACCCCAACTCTGCCAGCTCCTCAGCAAGTGTCTCTCTGAAAGCCCTCCTCTCTTGATGAGGTGCTGTCCTGCTGCTCCACTTTATGTGGCCGCTTGCTGAGTGGGGGATAATAAATAAATATAATTTACAAAGCTAGACACAACTTTTCCATCTTTTCTGTATTCTATATATATATATATATATATATATATATATATATATATATATATATATATATAGTTTTTCTTTTCGAGTGTGTAAAAATGTATTATTGTATGTATATTTACTGTAAATACTGTATACTTTGCCAATGTACTATGGAACAAAGAGATGGGCCTACACCTCCCCCATGAATTCAGCACTGTAACAAATAGATGGCCCTACACCTCCCCCACCTCCCCGCATTGTAACAAATAGACTCTCAAACACAACATATATTCTTATTTTCAACTTATATTTATTGATTTATTTACTATATATATATATATATATATATATATATATATATATTTTACAGTAAATATACAAAACATCTATATAGCATGTCAATAGATCTGAAACAAACAATGAACTAAAAACACGCACAAACGGTTCAAACACTCACTGAGGAAACACAGGACAAAGGGTAATTACAAAATGTGTATTCATTATTCAAACTAAAGCTTATTTATGCGGAATATACAGTAATATATGTTATAAACACAAGAAAACACTTACTTGTCCAGAGCCGTGTCTCATCTCTCCATCTGCCTCTGAATCATCTGTATTGTTTTCAGAAATTTCATCTCCAAACTCAGAATTTTGACAATGAATGCCTTCTTATATCACATCCTGGGGTGAAAATCCTGTTTTTCGCGTCCGTTTCACCATATTTAAATCGCCAAATGTGTAAACAGTTCCAAAGCAGCTCTGCATGCATTTACGCGCGGAGGCGCACAGCAGTGGGTAAACTCGAGGAAACATTGCGCACACACACAACAGAGCCGTCATCTAATCGTTCCACTAAAGCCGCATATCACTGTTTTCAGAATTTCATTGGCTATACGATGCGTCAGTCATTTCCACTCTTCAATGTAATTGGTTTGATCAGTAAACAAAGGAAAGTGGGTATGCCCTTACACTCGACACAGATGGTGGTTGGGTATTGAAGGCTGTGGACAGGACATGGAAGCTCCTATTGGGTCAAATGAGGTGTCAATCGAAAGGTCAGAGTGCGTGCTTCCATTTTGATACCGGATATAGGAAATGTTTACATCTGAACTGAAGTTATTACCGGTAATATGTGAAAGATTAGGCACAGCTGCCAGGTGCTTTGAAATGATGCAACAAGAGTCTGTGGATATTTATTGATGTAATACTGTGATTTGGACTAAACATTTTACTTGATTTGATCATTTGGACATTTGACAATGAAACAACACCGTTTTTGTCGGGAAGTTATGGCTCAGTGTACAACTATGAGGCATCATAGGTGAGTTGCCTAAATTTTGTTATTGGTTGTTTATATGTTGGTGGTCTGACAAAGATATAGATTGTACCTGCTGTTGTGATTGTATCTTAAAATGGTTTATATCAATAGAAAATCAAGAAATGTAGCTTTCCAAAGATATGTGGCATGTGTACCAATGTAACACACAGCTGTTTTGTTTATCGCATACTTTTATTTTGTACATTTAAGGGCCCGTCCGCGGGCCTAGATTTCCATGGTGTTAAATCTGTTTGGGAAACACAATGTCAGAGTCAGTCAGAATAAAATCAAATGTTGACAATTTATTGACCAGGTAACATAATCAATTCATCAATTCCAATTAGACATTGATAAGTCAAAGTTAGACATTTTATCAAAACATAAGAAATTCAAATTGCAATCACCTGAAATAAACTACAAACAGTAAACTGTTTGGGATCGTCTGATTACAGAGAGCCCTGAGCAATGTGTCGCCTTTCCTTAAATACCCAACCATGGACAAAGGGGATTTTGGGAGTGGTTAGGTTTGGAAGTCCTGGGGACATACTTCATTAACATACAAGCAGGGATGGAAACAGACCTCCAGAATTATAAAGCATTTGGCAAAGACCTTATAACTTTGCTGTCATTAAGTTTACAAACCTGGGAATAAGAGCACTATACCAGACGCACTGAGACATTTTAAATGATTCCAAACATGTTACACTAGTTACATTATTTGTATACATCAGATATATACTTTTGTTACATACAGATCTTAGGTGATTCTGAGCTGAATGGGGAGAGAGGAGAGAATGGGACAGATGTGGGAGGGCGACAATGAGGTGTGAATTTGCAGTCTCCGCTCAGTGGGGTGTGGTGCCTCAGGAAGAGATGCTAATTGTGAGAAAGTTAGTTTGGTGATTTTCTCAAAGATCATACATTTGCTCTTTGCCTTTGAATGCAAACACATTGGCACCCTGCCTTACAGTTTCCTCTGCTTGACCCCGGGGACAATTCCAGAAGAGTCCCTGTGGGGTCATTGTGCCTTAGTTTCTATTTTTATCTCAGTCGCAGAAGAGTGTGCAGTTGCGAAGGGCTGAGAGCCAGTGCCATGTCGGTTGATGTCCGCATGGATCTGATGAGGCAATTCGCAACAATGTGTCTGGTTGAGGTTAGCACATGCATTCAGTTCATAGAGTCCATCAAGGCATTTGTGGCTTGTTCAGTGGACATGTCATTCCATCATGGAGGAACATTGCACCTTCCCTTTGATGATGATCTGACTCTTTGAAGAATTCTCTGCCACCTCCAGTGGTGGTCTTCTGGGCAGACCTCAATTAGGTGAAGGAGTTCTCCCTGGCAATGCATAAACACCTGAACAGCTTCTTAAATGACCGTGTAAAGATGAAACTCTGAAGAACTTTACTGACACAAGAAAAGGTTGAGTAATACATGATGAAAAGACAAACAATGAATCAGTATCACCAGTGCGAGTTGTAATCCAGGTCTCAAGTGTGTATTTAAAAATGCAAAGGGGAATAATTAATCTGAATTAATTAAAGGAAAGGTGGCACAGAGTTCAAGGCAATTAGAACATGTATCATCAATATACAATATTACAGTGGATACTAAATTAAAGAAAACATACCACAAAGTCAGTATAACTAGTATTTCCATCAGTGGCAGGCATCATTAAACATATAGTTATAATACTAATTCTATGATTTTAGAATCACAGTTACAGACATATACAATAATAACAGTGTTAATTCAAAATGATCTAATGTGTGTGATTTGGTGGCTAAGTCACAATCGATGATACATGTCTATTTTCAAAATGTGAAGTGGATCGATAGAAGTGTCTGCATTTCATATCATCAACTTATTTTATTTTTATATTGTTATTAGCAATGCGTTGGAAACCAGGGGCCCTCTGGTTTGCAACCATTCCAACAACAATCAATTGGTTTGATTTATATGTACGTGGAAATGTTGAAATTTGGGTGGCAAGTTTGCTTGCAATTAGTAATTAAATCATCGATGTGTGACAGTAGCCATGCACATGTCCCATGTATATTACAGTATTTAAAAGGAAAGTTGTAAATAGTGCCTGTTTTATGGAAACAGGTTTGTAATATCCTATGTGTGAGACGCTATGTGTATTTGAGAGGCGGGCCAGATCTTCAGTGGATTAGTATTTTCAGAATCTCTGCCATTATTTTGTTCCATGATGTGTCAGTAATAAAAGTGTGTGCTCTGTATGTTTAGGAGATGGGTGGAACCTGATCTAGAGCAATTGGTGTTGCATAATTTTTGGTTCCGGTGCTAAACCGGGAGGCCATATAGCTATTTTTGTTTTTGTGGAGCTGTGAGGTGTGAATGGCCTGTTAGATTTGCTTTCGCACCCATCTCCAGCATGGCCAAATTGATGTCCTGGCTTGAGGCCGGGGGATCAGAATTATTTTTTCATCTGTCCCTCACGACATTGTAACCTGAAATATGAACAACTACAGAAAGAGAAAACAGTTAATGTTGAACCTTTAATTAATTTGCATTTAGACATGTGGTACTTTATTTTCCTCTGATGTCAAAGCCAAACTGTTACAGACAGCTTTAGTCTCATAATGTATGGTTTGTGCCATCAGGGGGAAGAAACATGTACCATTACAATGTCTAATGCAAATTTTATTTCAAAGATCAAATTAGACTGAGCATCCTTGGTGAGCTCTGAATTACTGCTGATATTTTAGTGCAGTTTGAAGTGTGAAGCACCTTAAGCTGTTCTCACAGTTGAGTCTGTACTGTCTGCTGTTGTGAGTAATATAAGCCCCAGTTCTGCTGGGGAACTTTCTGAGCTTTATTTTATTGCTCCCAACACAGCCCTGTGGTCAAAGAATCAATTCACATTTTTGGTGATGTGTCTTCTGCTTAGCATTTTTTAAGGGTGCTATTCACACGTTTGATCATCTATGACCTATGATCTTGGTGGTCCGTTAGGGTTATGAAATTTTGCCTGATGTTTAGCATTTTTCACAAACATTTTTTTCCATTGTCTATCCAGTGGAATGTTTCCCCTGATCAGATTTTAAATTAAATTGGTGCTTCTCAGCGAGAGATGATTTGGTTCATTATCATGTGCCACTGCATTGGTGCACAGCAAACAACGACCGTATACTCCTCCCTCTTGGCACTGATAAGAGAACCAATGAAATTCAAATCACAAGAATTTCCAGGGCCGGTAAGGTTGTTCGGTTTGCAGTGTCACTACAAATATACATGTCTAATATACATCTGCAATGCCATGCATAACCTTTCCCCGTCTGTGGCCATGCATGGTCATTATAATATAATGCATATTTTAATGTGATTATAATACCACTATATTATATTAAAATAGTATAAATTAAACTGATTTTATCACTGGTTTCTGGAGGGCTTCTGGAACAATGTATTTATTGTCATAAATCATGCCTTCAGTGACCTTGACTAGTTGGTCCTGCTGCAGGTGCGGTGTCAGCTCTCCATCAGAGCTCCACAGTTCTTGTTGGTACTGTTTTAAGTTAATAGGAATAGTCTGAACCGCACTCACAGCAGGAACAATCAGCCTGTCAGGCTGCCATTCATCTCCCTATGGGGATGGAGGCCACATATCCCTATTGGTGATGGTATTTTCCATTATTCCGTTTGCGTTCTGGGCCACGCCCTTTTGGCAGTTTTGTTTTTTAAACTCTGTGAAGAAATTTGTGAATAGTTTCAACAGGTCGCTATAGGGCGTTTTTTGGCAATGCTTTGCTTGTTTTCTCCAATCTCTTTCTCTTTTTTGGCAATCTCTTATGAGATGGTTAAACTTTTTGCAGTAATGGCATTGCATTTTGCTTTGACATCTTTGGTTAAATTTCTCTGTGCTGTTCCCTTCTGTTAACCATTTTGTGGACGCAACACTACGGGGTTTTGATCTCCACCTGCTTTCTATTCTTGAACCCCAGTCTACTATTGATCTGAACGTGTTTTCGGCGGGATCGACACCATTGGATAAAGCCGTTTGAACTGGGATGCTGGCATTTTTCTTAACAAGTTGTAGTAATGCGTCATGGTCACGGTTTGCATTTTCTAGGCCTGAGTGTTCTCTGTATGTTACCCATAACCGTTCTGCGTACGTTTCAAATGACTCATTACTGGCTTGTTTGATTTCAAATATTTTTCTCCAATCTGCATGTGTCGGTCCCCTCATGGCTAATAATGCCTGTTTTAGACGCTCGTAGATAATCTCGTCGGTTTCGTTATTGTCTCGGTACATAATGTTGCCAGATTTCATCTCTGTGGTTAGTTTTGGTCTGAGCTCCTCAGGAATTGTGAAGAGAGCTATTTGCCAAACGTCTCTAATTTCTAATTTGTACACCGTGGCCTGTAACATCAATGCTTCCCAGTAGGGTTGAAACGGCCCTTTTCTCGGCATAATTCCTACGACCTGTCTATGTCTAGAGCATTCTTTGCATGTTAACGGGCGGCTGATTTTTGTGATTTCATCATCCGCGTTCGTCATGGTTTTAAGCACAGCAACTTTTACTGATTTCTTTGGCAAGTCATTTGATTTTGTTCAAGTCTTTACTGAGCTTTGCAGGTTTGGTTCTTCAGGCCACAGGTTCACAAGAGCTCGGTTACGAGTTTCTCTCTGTGGCCTTTCTCCTAATGCGGCATCATCATCATCATTTTGAGTCTCTAGCTCAAAGGTTTTATCCAGTGCTGCTCGTTTAACTGCAGCTACTGGAAACCCGGATTTATCGCAGCAATTTTCGAGAGCAGATATGTAATTCCTGCCGCTTTTAAGTTTTCTTTGAATTTGATACATTTTTGTTGCCATTTCTTCGCGTTGTCTAGCCCACCCCTGTTGCTCGTACGCGAAGGCTTCGACTTGTGCTCTTAACTTTTGCAATTCGTCAGATCACAATCTTTCGATTTCTTTGATATTTGCTATTGTTCGTTCATTCTCGGTTATGGTCTCGAGGTCGTTGTGACGAAGCAAATAAACAATTGCAGCGGGAATGTTATTGTATTTTGATTTTGATTTCAATTTCGCACCCTCAGCAGAATACCAGGATATTATTTCGTTGTTACTCCATTTTAAATTTAGTCCCTTGTCGCTTAACCGAACAAGGAGGTTTTTTAATTGCACGCTTAGAATCTCCATAATTTCCCCATCTATACCGCTGCTGTGCTTTCCCTGGAAAGACATGTTTCCCGTCTAATTCTTATGCCCACCGGAGTTTTCGGTTCCGGTCTTAATAGATGTGAGGTGCAAACAATCTTCCCCTCAACACTTCTAAAAGGCAAATAAGATTGAATTACCACAGCAGCTGGAGATAAGTGAGAAGATCAAACCTCATGTCCCGGGCAGGGATCAAGTTGAATGTCGCGCTGGAAAGACGTTGCTCGTCTGGTTGCGAGATCACGGAAGGGCTGTCACCACTTTGTAAGCCCGTTTATCGGTCCAATGGCGGTCTCCAATAATACGGGTGAAGGTCTCTGCACGTTACTGTCTTTCTTGTTACGCAACACAACAATATTAAATGAAATACATTTTCTCTTATGTATTACCTCGTTTATTCATCTGACTCCATAAATGAAAAGGTTTTTAATGATATCTGAGTATCATTAAAAGTGAGCGAATGTTTGATTATTCCTTTAACTCTTTAATTATACTTTACCCGTTTAGATTAAGAAACTATGTCACTTTGAGGTCCTCGTGTGTTTTCTCTACACCGCGGGTCTCACGATCACAAGCGGCCAGTATTGGATCATCAAACAGAGGTAATTGCTATATACCTGAGATCGGTTACGTTCACGTATACACAATCAAAGATACTTCAGTATAGCCCCATGGAATTGCACACACTTGAATGTAACTTAACGTTTTCTTCAGTAGAGGTCACGGCCACTATTACAGATGTAAGTTGACCAACATAACTTCTCTTATAATAGCTTTGGATTGGCCATGCGTGGTTTCCCACGTACACTTATCTGGAGAAACATCAAATTAAAACAGAGGTTAGACACCTGAATTTAGATTGGTCAAGCAGCGTTCGCTGTTCTAAACGGAAATTCCCTTTTTGTCTTTGCAAACCAAGTATACTTGAATCGATGCCAAATATTAGTCGTCACTAATCTGACGCAGACTTGCGGTAACATACGAATCGTTTAATCTGTTTGGGAAACACAATGTCAGAGTCAGTCAGAATAAAATCAAATGTTGACAATTTATTGATCAGGTAACATAATCAATTCATCAATTCCAATTAGACATTGATAAGTCAAAGTTAGACATTTTATCAAAACATAAGAAATTCGAATTGCAATCACCTGAAATAAACTACAAACAGTAAACTGTTTGGGATCGTCTGATTACAGAGAGCCCTGAGCAATGTGTCGCCTTTCCTTAAATACCCAACCATGGACAAAGGGGATTTTGGGAGTGGTTAGGTTTGGAAGTCCTGGGGACATACTTCATTAACATACAAGCAGGGATGGAGACAGACCTCCAGAATTATAAAGCATTTGGCAAAGACCTTATAACTTTGCTGTCATTAAGTTTACAAACCTGGGAATAAGAGCACTATACCAGACGCACTGAGACATTTTAAATGATTCCAAACATGTTACACTAGTTACATTATTTGTATACATCAGATATATACTTTTGTTACATACAGATCTTAGGTGATTCTGAGCTGAATGGGGAGAGAGGAGAGAATGGGACAGATGTGGGAGGGCGACAATGAGGTGTGAATTTGCAGTCTCCGCTCAGTGGGGTGTGGTGCCTCAGGAAGAGATGCTAATTGTGAGAAAGTTAGTTTGGTGATTTTCTCAAAGATCATACATTTGCTCTTTGCCTTTGAATGCAAACACATTGGCACCCTGCCTTACACATCATTCTGAGATGTTTTTAAATGGGACATTTGTTGACTTTAAAAGCTTGTCCCATGAGCACGACTTACCCCAAAGCAACTTCTTCCGCTATCTTCAGGTACGCAGTTTTGTTAAAGACCATTGCAACACATTCTCGTCTCTGCCTGCAGACTTACCAAAAATTCTTGACAGACTTGAAAGCCTGACAAGAATATTGTCTAAGTTATACACATATATCCTTCAATCCAACCCCTCTCCGCTGGTCGAAGTTAAGCAGGAGTAGGAAAACGAGCTAGGAGTCCAATGTCAAGACTCTTGGTGGGACAGGGTTGTTACAGGTGAATCACTCCTCATCCTGTGCCCATCTTAACTTAATACAATACAAAGTACTACACAGAATGCATTTTAGCAAAGCCAAATTAGCGAAGTATTTCCCTGGTACCAGTGAGTGCAGATATCACTCATTGTCCACTTATTGCCATATTTGGAGTTCCCCTGAACCACACTGAACTTAATAAACAGAAATTAAATGTTTTAGCATTTGCCTCTCTGATTGCCCGCAGATGTATCCCTTCTCTTTGTCATTTACACCCTGTCTACACCGGACAAGAGCGATATTGCATTGAAACGCCTTGAGGTCGTTTATTTTTCTTGTTGCCAGAACATGCAGCACAAAATGGCCATTTACTGTTGGTGATCACATGATTTACGCATCCAGTGCAGATAGCAGCATTGATTTTAATTGGAGTGATTTGCTTTTGTCAACAAAGTTCAACAACAAAGGGTGAAATAAAAGATTGCAAGAATGAAGGGAAGCTGCAAACTGTGCCTCTTTTTCGCGCTCTACTGCCCACTCACTCCCTCCTAACTCATCAGTCCTCCTCATGATGGATTATGAGCAATGTAGCATCAGGGAGTGTGGTGGACATCTAGGGAGCGAGTTGTTCACTCAGTATTCAGTCACCAATACAAAATGGCTGACACCCTTTAGTGTACTATACTATACACTCACCTAAAGGATTATTAGGAACACCTGTTCAATTTCTCATTAATGCAATTATCTAATCAACCAATCACATGGCAGTTGCTTCAATACATTTAGGGGTGTGGTCCTGGTCAAGACAATCTCCTGAACTCCAAACTGAATGTCAGAATGGGAAAGAAAGGTGATTTAAGCAATTTTGAGCGTGGCATGGTTGTTGGTGCCAGACGGGGCGGTCTGAGTATTTCACAATCTGCTCAGTTACTGTGATTTTCACACACAGCCATTTCTAGGGTTTACAAAGAATGGTGTGAAAAGGGAAAAACATCCAGTATGCAGCAGTCCTGTGGGCGAAAATGCCTTGTTGATGCTAGAGGTCAGAGGAGAATGGGCCGACTGATTCAAACTGATAGAAGAGCAACTTTGCCTGAAATAACCACTCGTTACAACCGAGGTATGCAGCAAAGCATTTGTGAAGCCACAACACACACAACCTTGAGGCGGATGGGCTACAACAGCAGAAGACCCCACCGGGTACCACTCATCTCCACTACAAATAGGAAAAAGAGGCTACAATTTGCAAGAGCTCACCAAAATTGGACAGTTGAAGACTGGAAAAATGTTGCCTGGTCTGATGAGTCTCGATTTCTGTTGAGACATTCAGATGGTAGAGTCAGAATTTGGCGTAAACAGAATGAGAACATGGATCCATCATGCCTTGTTAACACTGTGCAGGCTGGTGGTGGTGGTGTAATGGTGTGGGGGATGTTTTCTTGGCACACTTTAGGCCCCTTAGTGCCAATTGAGCATCCTCTGATGGCTACTTCCAGCAGGATAATGCACCATGTCACAAAGCTTGAATCATTTCAAATTGGTTTCTTGAACATGACAATGAGTTCACTGTACTAAAATGGCCCCCACAGTCACCAGATCTCAACCCAATAGAGCATCTTTGGGATGTGGTGGAATGGGAGCTTCGTGCCCTGGATGTGCATCCCATAAATCTCCATCAACTGCAAGACGCTATCCTATCAATATGGGCCAACATTTCTAAAGAATGCTTTCAGCACCTTGTTGAATCAATGCCACGTAGAATTAAGGCAGTTCTGAAGGCAAAAGGGGGTCAAACACAGTATTAGTATGGTGTTCCTAATAATCCTTTAGGTGAGTGTATAGTGGATGGGGTGATTTCCAGTACAGCTACAGGTTCTGGCCCTATGAAAACCATAACCCCGTCCACATGAACAGTGGTGAGTGCGATTTGGAAGTTGCATTTTTTTATTCTAAGATTACATTTTTACTTCACTGACAGTTAGGTTTAGGGTGGGGGTTGGGGTTTGGGTAAGGGTGTAGGGTTAATAAAATATCCATTCCTGTTGACTGTATTACTTAATTTACAACTAAAAATACATCTCACTTTTGGCTAAAAATACATCTCGCTTTTGGCTTCACCCTGTGGACGTTACAATTTAACAACACTACCAGTTTTGGCCACTGGGGGCAGTAAGAACAGACTGATTTCAGCAGCAGATGTTTTGACTTCCTTTCACCAAATTCACAGTGAGCTCATGTTGATTGATTTGTGTTATGCTGCAACATTTACCCCCTTTAAAAGTTTGATATTTCTGACATATTTAAGAGAAAGACCCCAAATATAGCTATTTATTATCATTTAAAAAGTTAAATGTAAAAATGTACAACTTTAAAATAAAATATAAATAAGAAGAATATGAATTCCAAACTTATTGTGACAGAGCTGAAATGATGTAATGTTCTAGGGAATAATAAAAGTAGTGATAAATTACTATTTACTTTTCAAGGCTGTAACATCTTAAAGGTGGGGTATGTGATTTGCAAAACGGCTGTCAGATTTTGAAAATACACAACTCATAAGGTCCTACCTTCTCTCCTCCAACGCTGGCCCTGACTCCACCCATTCGAAAAACATGGACGCGCAATCATGCACGAGCGAAAACTCAGATGCGCGAGAGCGAGCCAGGCTAGCATAGGTTGGAGTTTCTGCATGACGTCACCATTTACATGCTAAGACCGTCAACATGGCACAACATTCAGCGGTAAGTTGCACCAGATATTATTAACATTCAACAGTCACATAAATCATTAGTATTGTTAGAAAATTGATGTTTTTGAAATGTAAATATATATTGTATAAATATATATAAAATATATAAAAATATATTGGACGTCCTGGTTGTCACCGAAGTTTATGGCTAAATATAGGGCTGACCGATATAACGTTATCAGATGAGATTGTTATGCGCATCTCGTCAGTAAAGCACATAACATAAAGTGCATTCATTGATTAGTAAATCAGCCATCAGCTGCTTTCAGATGGAGCGGCGTATACTACACAGAGCCGTAGTTCACTAACAAGCTGGTCCGTGATAATGAAGGGTAAATTGCCCAGCTTGTCAGTGATGAACTACAGCTCTGTGTAGTAAATGCCGCTCCATCTGAAAGCAGCTGATGACGAATGGGACACGCGCGCCAGGGTGGTGGGGGGAGGGGGGCATGGTACGACCGTTTGATTGACACATTTTCTGTCCAATGATTCTAGATGGTCTTGAAAATGATCGGCTGGAGTTTTTCGAGTCCTGCCCGTTCACCAGATGATTAAATTGCTTAATTTTCATTTCAGTGCTTCTAATTTACAGCCAGTAAGTGGGTTAGGATAGGTCAAAAAAGAAAATCACATACCCCACCTTTAAGGTTTGAGGGTAATAGTCAGAAACATTTGCTTGTTCCCCAGTGTTTATGGTTACAGCCCTGCTACTTTGGGCTTGCGGTGGGAAAAAGTGATTTTATGAATGTTCAGCAGTAACCGGAGCAGATTACATTAAGAAATGATACTGATAAAATTATTAAAATGTTTTGAAAATGACCCCCTGGATCCTTTTGAAAATTCTAATTCTTAATTATTAAATATTTTTTTAGACACCTACCTACACATGTCTTCAAGTGGTGGGCTGGTCTTCTTTTCATTTCATATGAGCACTGCTGGACTGATGCAGTTAAGAGCTCAATTAACAGAACACAAAGACATCACTCACAGACAGATGGGGCCATACAGGGATGCATGTATCTGGATTCAGCAAGATACAAGAAAAAAACACTCACACAAAGGCCGCCTTTCATCTGATGAGATTCTGCTGAAAGTTGCAAAGAGATGCACATCTCCATTAGAAACATACATTTCCAATAGTGCCATCTAGCGCTCTGCATATGTGTCAGACATTAGGATGAAGTGTTGTAACTAGGGGTGTGCAGCGAAGCCATTATCTGTATTTAGGGGTCAAGCCCTGAAGGGGTGAAAGACCCCTATTGTTTTCGTTAGTTTTCTTATTATTAGGGGTTCAAACCCGAAGGGCTGAAACCCTATTGTAATTGTAAGGATTTTTAGGTGTTCAAGCCTGAGAAATTGGTAGACAGAATTTGCATGTCCTGCCCCCGGACATATGGGTATAAAGGGAGGGAAATGCGTCTGTTTCATTCAGAAATTTCCTTCGGAGCTGACCGGTTGTGTATGCAGCGAGCTGCGAGTCACACACTGTTCCTCCCATCTCTGGCTTGCTCCTTCTCTGCACGGCAGTGCAGCTTTGCCCCTGGGTGCTTCGACAGCGCAGTAAAAAGAGTTATTTCTCTAAAAGAGTTATTTTCTCTAAAAGAGCATATACACAGTTGGCATTGAACGTCCTTTTCAGGACGCTTCTTTATAAAGATGCCCTTCCACCCCTGTGTAGTACCTGGATGCATTGAGTGCTCTCTGCTCCTGACGGATGATTGGTTCCTCGGGTCTGTGCGCCGCTCACAGCCGCACCCCCCCCGGTTCCTTTCTTCCCGGAAGTGCATGATGAGATGACGAGTTTGTGGAGAACACCCTTCTCCACCTGTCACCGTGCCTCTCGCTCATCTGCTCTCACTACCCTCGACGACAGAGCGGTTGCGATCCACCTGTGCCCCGAGAATGCCGCCACCTGGCGGGGTCGCCCTGTGCTCCCCTCCAAGGCCTATAGGATGACGTCTTCACTGACCTCCAAAGCCTAAATCGCCACCGGACAGGCCGCTTCCGCCCTGCATGTCCACCAGGCCAAGTCTCTTAAAGATCTGAACTTGGGTAGCCCTGATCCCGACGTGCTGCAGGAACTGTGCTCATCGACCAACCTCGCCCTCAGGGCCACGAAGGTCACAGCGCGGTCACTCGGGCAGGTGATGGCCACTCTCGTGGTTCAGGAACGACATCTGTGGCTGAACATGGTCGAGGTGCACGAAGTAAACAAAACAAGCTTCCTCGACGCACCTGTCTCCCAGTTTGGCCTTGGAGGGCGACACTGTAGAGGACTTCGCCCAGCAGTTCTCCGCGGTGAAAAAGCAGACGGAGGCCATATCTCACATCATGCCCCGCCGCACCTCCAGTGTGGGCCGTGCAGTGTCTTCCCGCCGAGGGCGTCCCCCTGCGGCACCTAAAAAACACACAGCTCTGCCTCAACCTGGGCTCAGCTCACAGCCCCAGCGTCGAACACCCCGCAGGAGGCACACGCCCCCCGTCTCACAAACCCCTTTGAGGACCTGGAAGGCTCCCAAGCGTTCCTGAGACAGACGACCCAGGGACCAAGATGTTTGCTCCGGAGATGGTAAGCAAACCACTCCATCCCCCGGTGGAGGAGAATTTTTTGCCGCAGCCCAAAGGGGGTGCCCACATTCTCAATAAAAGAGCAATTTCCTTTGTCTCTGGGTCACCTGGCCAGCAAATGCCATTCTCACGGCACTCTGCCACCACACCTCAACAGTCGCAGCACATTGGACGCAGACCTCTCACCTCCAGCCCCACGATTGTTGTCCCCCGGCTGGCCGGTTCTGATGAGTCTAGAGGACGCCTCCATAGGACCTCCTCCTCAGTCAATAACCCGCCCCCCGCCGGGTGTGCGGAGCAAGGTAAGTGCTTTGAGTCTTCTCTAAGCACCAGAGCCTTGGACGCATTTTTGCCTCCCAATGCCGCATTACCTACTCCGCCCACTGCGAAGCCCCGCCGGGTACATCAAAACATTCTAACTTGTGTCCAGCATCTAGATTGGTTCGCAGTGGTAGACCTGAAGGACGCGTACTTCCACGTCTCAATATTGCCTCGACATCGACCCTTTGTACGGTTCGCGTTCGACGGCCAGGCATATTAGTATAAGGTCCTCTCCTTTGGCTCGCCCCTGTCCCCCCGCGTCTTCACGAAGGTCGCAGAGGCAGCCCTTGCCCCACTTTGGGAAACTGGCATCCGCACTCTCAACTACCTCGAAGACCGGCTCATTCTGGCCCACTCCTGAGAGTTACTATGCGCCCACAGGGACCAGGTGCTCAGGCACCTCAGAGCATCTCTTTTCTCGGCATGGAGTTAGACTCAGTTTCAATGTTAGCGCACCTCACCAACGAGCATGCACAGTCAGTGCTGAAATGTCTCACTGCGTTCAGGCTGGGCACGGCGGTCCCCTTAAAACATTTCCAGAGGCTCCTGGGGCATATGGCATCCTCTGCAGGATTCGCGCCGCTGGGGTTGATGCATATGAGACAGCTTCAGCACTGGCTCCAGACTCGAGTCCTGAGACGAGCATGGTGCCGCGGCACGCACCGTGTGTTCACCCCCACCTGCCGCCAAACTTTCAAACCTACGGACAGGAGTCCCCTTGCAGCAGGTGTCCCGATGCGTCCTGGTCACCACAGGTGCCTCCAAATTGAGTTGGGGCGCAGTGTGCAACGGGCACGCCACTGCGGGCCTTTGGAAAGGGGCCCCGCTGCGCTGGCACATCAACTGCATAGAGTTGTTGGCTGTACTTTTTGCCCTGCGGAGGCTAATTGATCCAATCAGACAGCACCTCCACAGTGGCGTACATAAATTGCCAAGGCGGCGTATGCTCCCATCACATGTCACAGCTCGCCCGTCGTCTCCTCAAACTCTCGACTCAAGTCACTGCGTTCCACTCACATCCCGGCAACCTCAACATGGTAGCGGACACGCTATCACGACAACGCTTGTCCATGGAGAGTGGAGGCTTCACCCCTAGTCGGTCCAGCTGATTTGGGAAAGGTCCGGCAAGGCCCAGGTAGATCTGTTCGCCTCCCGAGAAATCTCCCACTGCCCGCCCTGGTATGCCTGAACGGAGGCTCCCCTCGGGGGCAGATGAGCTGGCACACAGCTGGTTGCGCAATTATGCATTTCCCCCAGTGAGCCTGCTTGTACAGGTGCTGTGCAAAGTCAGGGAGGATGGGGAACAAGTCATTCTAGTGGCTCCCTATTGGCCCACTCGGACTTGGTTCTTGGATCTCGTACTCCTCGCAACAGCCCCTCCCTGGCAAATCGCCCTGAGAAAGGACCTTCTTTCTCAGGGACGGGGCACGATCTGGCATCTGCACCCAGACCTCTGTAACCTCCAAGTCTGGCCCATGGACAGGATGCGGAAGATCTAGCTGATATACCACCTGCTGTCATAGACACAATCAACCAAGCCAGAGCCCCTTCTACCAGGCAATTTTATGCCCTGAAGTGGCGCTTGTTTGCAAATTGGTGTTCTTCCCGGGCTGAAGACCCACAGAGGTGCACAGTTAGGTCAGCGCTTTCATTCCTGCAGGAGAGGTTGGACGGAAGGCTGTTCCCCTCCACCTTGAAGGTGTATGTAGCTGCTATCGCGGCCCACCACGACACAGTAGACGGCAAGTCTTTGGGTAAGCACGACTTAGTTATCAGGTTCCTAAGAAGCGCCCGGAGGTTGAAACCCTCCCGGCCGAGCCAGTTCCCCTCCTGGGATCTCTCAGCGGTCCTCTCAGGCCTTCAGAGACCCCCCTTCAAGCCGCTAGAATCAGTCGGACTCAGGGCCCTCTCCTTAAATACGGCCCTCCTGATCACGCTCACTTCCATCCAGAGGGTCGGGGACCTGCAAGTGTTCTCTGTCAGTGACACCTGCCTGGAGTTCAGTCTGGCAGACACTCACGTGATCCTAAGACTGCGACTGGGCTACGTGCCCAAGGGTCACACCACTCCCTTCAGGGACCAGGTAGTAACCTGCAAACGCTGCCCCGGGAGGAGGCAGGCCCAGCCCCTTCGTTGCTGTGTCCGGTACTTGCTTTGCGTATCTACCGTAATTCCCGGACTATTGAGCGCACCTGAATATAAGCCGCACCCACTGAATTTAAAAAAAAATATTATTTTGAACATAAATAAGCCGCACCTGTCTATAAGCCGCAGGTCGGTATATTGAAACAAATGAACTTTACACAGGCTTTAACGAAACACGGCTAGTAACAAAAATAAATAGGCTTTAACGAAACACGGCTTGTAACAAAAATAAATAGGCTTTAACGAAACACGGTGTGGCAGCGGGGGCGTGGTCAAGCGCCCGTCCGGGAGAGAAAAGCGGTAAGGGAACTTACATCAAGTGCTGAAAACTGTCACACTGGTGCCAGTGTGACAGTTTTCCCAATAAGGACACGTGAAGCAGGGCACTTGACATTCCAGGTAAGGCTTTTAATGGCCACAGCAATGTTTACAATCAATTTTATAAAGTTTCTCATTTCTTGGACTTCTATGCGCCAACACTAGACTGACGTGTGTCTGTCTGTCTCTCACTCACTCACTCACTCTCTCTTTATGCCGCTCTCCCCACGCTTACTGAAATTAGACACAGGTGTTAGACACATTAGCTCAGGTGTAAGCGCCCTTACTGCTTTCCTCTCCCGGACTGGTGCTTGACCACGCCCCCGCTGCCACACACGGCTTGTAACAAAAAATAAAAAATTAGCAGTAAACAGTAGCCTAGCAAGAAAGTCATTGGTCACTATCTTCCTCCTCTTGTGCACATGAAACCACTGAAGTCATCTCCTTCGGTGTTGGAGTTGAATAGCCTCAGCTTTAGTTGTCTTTTTGCACTGAGTCAATTCATCACGCTGCTGTTTCCAACGTCTCCCGTGCAGCAGCTCTATTTCCTTTTCCAACAGCCAGATCAATCGCCTTCAACTTGAAAGCTGCATCATATGCGTTTCTCCGTGTCTTGAGGGTGACAAAATGACTACCGTAATCAGAATGATGGGAAGTTTCAGCGCGCTCGATTTAATCTAAACAGTAAACAAAAAAGTTGTTTGACCTTAACCCGTTCGGCAATTTCATTGGTCTAATGAAAGCTTCATGCCGCCAAAAAACTGAGCACGTTTTTTTATTTTTTTTTATAAAATTTGATCCATATATTAGCCGCGTCGTTGTTTAAGCCGCGAGGTTCAAAGCGTGGGAAAAAAGTTGCAGCTTATATTCCGGAAATTACGGTACTTGGACCGCACCCAGAGCTTTAGATGTTCTGAGCAGCTCTTTGTCTGCTTTGGTGGACAGCGGAAAGGGTTCGCTGTCTCCAAACAGAGGCTGTACAGTGCGCCTTTACCCCAGGAGATCCCACGAATGTAACCTCCGTTCCCTGATGGAGGGAAAGAGACGTTGTGTCCTTCCGGCCATGTCGCTGAACCGAGTCACTGTTGCGGCCGAACCTCATTGTCAGCTCCTCAGAAGAGACGCATTTCCCTCCCTTTATACCCATATGTCCAGGGGTGGGACATGCAAATTCTGTCTGCCAATTTCTCATTGGCCTCTTCTCATAGATCAGAGATGCAAAAGGCTCTCAAGAGAGACCCCTAGTATCACTTCTTCGACACAAAATCTAGTTCCCTCCATCAGGGAATGGAGGTTACATCCGTAACCTAGACGTTCATTGGGATTATTAGAGTACATATTGTGAAATGTGTGTATTTAAACTTCTAATTATTTTTCTAGTTTTTGTTCATTTTTATGTTTGTATGTAGAATATGATATGATCTTTCCTCTTAATACAACTTTAGCTGTCTCCCAAATAGTTAGTGCAGAGATGTCTGGTGTGTTGTTTGTTTCCATGAAGTATGCCCATTCTTTTTTAAAGTATTCATTAAAGTCTTTGTATTGAAGTAGTGATGTATTCATCCTCCATCTAAATTATTTTTTTTATAGCATTTCTGTTATTGATAGTTATAGTCATTGGTGCATGGTCAGAGATAATGCTAGGGTTTATTGTTGTATTTAAGATGTCTGGAATGAGGGAATTGCTTGTTAAAAAATAATCAATAATCAGAATATGATTTATGAACAGCTGAGAAATAAGTGTATTCTCTTGAGTTTGAGTTTGTAAGTCTCCAGGTATCACCAAGACCAAGGTCATTCATATATTGTTTGACGGTTTCTGTAGATTGCCATGGTTTAAAATGTGATGGCATATTCGATTTGTCTTGTGTTGGATCAATAACAGTATTAAAGTCTCCTCAAATTATAATAGCTGATTGGGAGAGGTTGGTTATTGAAGAAAAAATATTATGGAAAATTGGGGGTTATCCGTGTTTGGTCCATAGATATTACCAATGGTCAGTATTTTAGTGTTTAAGGTTATGTTGATGATAACATATCATCCTTCTGGATCACATATGGTTGAATGATTAATAATTGCTATGTTTTTATTGATTAATATTGCTACACCTCTTTTCTTTGAGTTAAATGATGCAGAATATAATTATGTTATTGTGTATTTGTTAATTTCTTGTGTTCTGGATCCAAAAGGTGAGTTTCTTGCAATAAACATATATCTGCATTAAGTTTTTTAAGGAAGCTTAAAAGTTTGGATCTTTTAGTCAAGTCAAGTCAAGTGGTCAAGTGGTTTTTATTGTCGTTTCAACCATATACAGTTAGTACAGTACACAGCGAAACGAGACAACGTTCCTCCAGGACCATGGTGCTACATAAAAACAACATAGGACAAACACAGGACCACATGAGACTACACAACTAAATAAAATACCTATATAAAATATGCTTCGGTACCTCTTGCCAGATGGCAGGAGGGTAAAGAGTTGGTGTGAGGGGTGTGTGGGGTCGTCCACAATGCTGGTTGCTTTGCGGATGCAGTGTTTTTTGTAAATGTCTTTGATGGAGGGAAGAGAGAACCCGATGATCTTCTCAGCTGTCCTCACTATCCTCTCCGAAACGGTGCAAGTCCCAAACCAGGCAGTGATGCAGCTGCTCAGGATGCTCTCAATAGTCCCTCTATAGAATGTAGTGAGTATGGGGGTGGGATATGTGCTTTCCTCAGCCTTCAAAGAAAGTAGAGACGCTGCTGGGCTTTCTTGGTAATAGAGCTGGTGTTGAGGGACCAGGTGAGGTTCTCCGCCAGGTGAACACCAAGGAATTTGGTGCTCTTGACGATCTCCACAGAGAAGCCGTCGATGTTCAGCGTAGAGTGTTCACCTTGTGCTCTCCTAAAGTCAACAACCATCTCTTTTGTTTTGTCCACATTCAGGGACAGGTTGTTGGCTCTACACCAGTCAGTTAGACGCTGCACCTCCTCTCTGTATGCTGACTAGTCATTCTTGCTGATGAGACCCACCACGGTCGTGTCATCGGCGAACTTGACGATGTGGTTCAAGCTGTGCATTGCTGCACAGTCGTGAGTCAGCAGAGTGTACAGCAGTGGACTGAGCACACAGCCCTGGGGGGCCCCCGTGCTCAATGTGGTGGTGGTGGAGATGCTGTTCCCGATCCGGACTGACTGAGGTCTCCCAGTCAGAAGGTAACCTAACCCAGGATCCAGTTGCAGAGGGAGGTGTCCAGGCCCAGCAGGTTCAGCATTCCAATCAGGTGCTGAGGAATTATAGTGTTGAATGCTGAGCTGAAGTCTATTAACAGCATTCGAACGTATGAGTCCTTTTTGTCTAGGTGGGTAAGGCCAGATGGAGGGTTGTGGCGATGGTGTCGTCCGTTGAACGGTTTGGACGATACGCAAACTGCAGTGGGTCTAGTGAGGGGGGCAGCTGGGTCTTAATGTGCCTCATGACGAGCCTCTCGAAGCACTTCATGATGATCATTGTGAGTGCGACGGGACGGTATTCGTTGAGGCAGGACACTGAAGACTTCTTTTGCATGGGGATGATGGTGATGGCCTTGAAGCACGTTGGAACGACGGCGCTGCTCAGAGAGATGCTGAAGATGTCGGTAAGAACATCTGCTAGCTGGTCTGCACATCCTCTGAGCACTCTGCCAGGAATGTTGTCTGGTCCAGCAGCCTTCCGTGGGTTGACTCTACGTAGAGTTTTCCTCACATCCGCCGTGGTAAGACAGAGCACCTGGTCGTTGGGAGGAGGGGTGGTCTTCCTAGCCACCACGTCATTCTGCACTTCAAACCGAGCGTAGAAGTCGTTCAGCGCATCTGGAAGGGAGGCATCTTTGTCACAGGCAACTGACGTTGTCCTGTAGTTGGTGATGGCCTGGATGCCCTGCCACATGTGGCGAGTGTCACCGCTGCCCTGGAAGTGACTGGATTCTCTGGGCGTGTGCGCACTTTGCCTCTCGGATGGCCCGGGACAGTTTGGCCCTCGCTGTTCTTAGGGCAGCCTTGTCGTCTGCTCTGAAGGTGGGTGAATTAAAGCCTCGTACATTCCAGTTTACCAATTTTAGATGTGACATTCTGTGTTAAGATAGTATGTAGCTTTGTTTGGTATTTAATATAAGTATCTGTACCCTATTATATGATATAGACAAAAAATACACATACAGTACGCATTCAATGTCAGACAAACACAACATAAAACAATGAGATTTTTTTTCAAATGAATACACAGATAACATATTTTGAATGTGGGAAGTAGGTGATTACTGCTTATCTTGTATTGCATTTATTGGCAATATTTTTTGTTTGTTCTTTCTTTCGTAATAGATTATAACCAGTACATAGTGTCATTTCTGTAGAGCTGGCCATCCACATATAATTGGTCTACAGTGAGGAAAGCTTTCCTCCCATTTGGCGAAATTGTTTCATGAATGGGATAAATATTCTACGTCGGTCCTGGAGCTCCCGTGGAAATTGGTCGTTAAGTCCGTAGTTAGTTCCTCGTAGCTCTTTACCCTTGCTCTTGACCAGTTCTTTATGTTTGTAGTGCTCAAATTTTGCAATTATGGGACGTGGACGTTTGGTGTCAGCATTTTTATTGTTGTTAGATCCGAGGCGGTGGACGCAGTGAAAGGTAATATTGTTTACAGTCTCTTTTGGGAGTTTAACTCTTTCCCCGCCAGTGTTTTTAAAAAAAAAGTTGCCAGCCACCGCCAGGGTTTTTGACGATTTTCGCTAAAGTTTAATGGCCCGCAGAATATTTTCTTCCATGAATATATGAAGATGCTATATATCAAAATAAAGATCTGAGCCTCTGCTTTTAGGCAAAAAAAAGATTTTATTTTATCTTCATTTGTTCTTTTTTTATTGCCACTTGAACAGAGGTAGGTTTTGTCAAAAACAACATTTCTGACAAAAAGCTGAGAAACAGGCATTTTTATCAAACAAGTGCTTTAGTATTAGTATGGTGTTCCACTTCACGTTTGAGACGATCGCAGTCTGTTTCTTTGATCAAAGAGTTGCGTACTCTTTCAAAACATGCGCGTGGGTCTTCCTTACCGTATACCACCTAAAACACGGATACCCGGAAAATTCCGTGTTTGGCGGGGAAGCATTTTTTCATAAAACCCGGAAAATTCCGTGTTTGGCGGGGAAAGAGTTAAGAGTAGAATGCATGAAATCTTTGATTGCTTGTTCAGGGTTATCTTGGATTTGTTCCGGAATACCCAAGAAGATTAGGTTGTCTCGCATACTGCAGGACTGGATGTCTAGTACAGATTCTTTTAGCTGTTTATTTTTGTTTGTGAGACTGTTGATTGTTGTTGTGAGTTCTGATATCTTTGTATGCAGTTCGTTGTTGTTTTTTGCAACAGTTCTATCTGGGACTGACTAAATTCAAGGCTGGTCTTAAGGTCTTTGATGTCTTGATGGAGAAGTTCAAGGATTGCCAGTTTATTGTTTATTTATTCTAGGAAACGAATCGGTTACCTAACGTAACCTCGGTTCTCTCTAGATGAGGGAACGAGTATTGCGTAAGCTAGCTTACGCTACGGGAAAGATTCATCTTTTCTGAGATATTGAAGCCAAAAAAATTATCCTTAATTTTGTATCATTTGTCAATGCAGTGCAGCAACTGCAGACCTTGAGCGGGCTAGCTAGTGAGCTCATTGGTTGCTCTGCGGCAACTGCTGCAGCCTATAGACGAACTTGGGCGAACTCGCGTCCAATGAGAGGCGTCCGCGCGCTTACTGCATCAAAGCCCGCCAAAATGGGCGTGGCTAGAGTGCATATAAGCGTAGTTCGTAGGCTGGAACCCTGATTTTCATTGAATGAAGCGAAAGTCGCTCGTGGCGCGAGCACGGCCGGCTACGCAATACTCGTTCCCTCATCTAGAGAGAACCGAGGTTACGTTAGGTAACCGATTCGTAAGCTAGCTTACGCTACGGGAACCCATTGTCAACGCCGTGTGCGCCAAGCATCCACTGCATGAGCCCCGGGGGTGGGGGGACCCGGGGGAGCCCCTGTGAGTGGGGAAATAATATTTGGCCGGCAAGAGTGCGGGCCAGTGTGTGTGTAATACATAAGCACATATTGGGAAGGGAACGACAGAGCGGTGGTGCCGGTCTGTGTGGAATGAGTCCCATCAGTGCAGCTCACCAGGGGAGCTGTAGCGTATTAAACCGCTAGTAGTTTTGCCTGCAGGGCGGGCACTTCCAGATTGTAAAATCTGACAAAGGTGGAGGGGGAAGCCCAGCCCGCTGCCACACATATGTCGTGAATGGAAATCCCGCTGGACCATGCCCACGATGAGGCCATGCCTCTAGTGGAGTGAGCCCTAATGCCCAACGGGCATGGCAGGTCTTTTGACGCCGTATCGCGGCAGCAATAGCGTCCACTATCCATCTAGACAGTGTCTGTTTCGAGGCGGCGAGACCTTTGGTGCGCCCTCCGAATGAAACGAAAAGCTGCTCAGAGCATCTGAAACAGGCGGAGCGCGCAGTATACAATCTCAGTGCTCTGACTGGGCAAAGGAGATTGGCGTCGCGTTCGCTATCGGATGCTGGCAGCGCCGATAGGGAAATGACCTGTGCTCTGAAAGGAGTACCGATCACCTTGGGAACATAGCCGTGTCTAGGCTTTAAAATGACCTTGGAGTCACTTGGTCCGAACTCAAGACACGCAGCGCTGACAGACAGCACGTGAAGGTCTCCCACACGTTTGACTGATGACAGGGCAGTCAGAAAAACGGTTCTGAGTGAAAGGTATTTCAAATCCATGGATTGAAGCGGTTTGAAAGGGGGGGCTTTCATAGTTTCGAGAACTATAGAAAGATCCCAGATAGGAACCGATGGGGGGCGCGGGGGGTTCATCCTTCTAGCTCCCTTGAGGAAGCGGATGACCAGCTCGTTTTTTCCCAGTGACTAGCCATGCAGGGGTTCAGCGAACGCCGCGACGGCCGCCACATACACTTTGAGTGTGGATGGGGATCTGTCCTTATCCAGCAGCTCTTGTAAAAACACGAGCAGCGACGACACCCCACATGTCGTAGCTGCTCAGAGCATCTGAAACAGGCGGAGCGCGCAGTATACAATCTCAGTGCTCTGACTGGGCAAAGGAGATTGGCGTCGCGTTCGCTATCGGATGCTGGCAGCGCCGATAGGGAAATGACCTGTGCTCTGAAAGGAGTACCGATCACCTTGGGAACATAGCCGTGTCTAGGCTTTAAAATGACCTTGGAGTCACTTGGTCCGAACTCAAGACACGCAGCGCTGACAGACAGCGCGTGAAGGTCTCCCACACGTTTGACTGATGACAGGGCAGTCAGAAAAACGGTTTTGAGTGAAAGGTATTTCAAATCCATGGATTGAAGCGGTTTGAAAGGGGGGGCTTTCATAGTTTCGAGAACTATAGAAAGATCCCAGATAGGAACCGATGGGGGGCGCGGGGGGTTCATCCTTCTAGCTCCCTTGAGGAAGCGGATGACCAGCTCGTTTTTTCCCAGTGACTAGCCATGCAGGGGTTCAGCGAACGCCGCGACGGCCGCCACATACACTTTGAGTGTGGATGGGGATCTGCCCTTATCCAGCAGCTCTTGTAAAAACACGAGCAGCGACAACACCCCACATGTCCGTGGGTCCAGGTCTCTGTCGGTGCACCATTTTGAAAACACAGACCATTTTGACGCATAGAGTCTTCTCGTGGAAGGGGCTCTAGCATGTATGATGGTGTTTATTACCCCTTCTGGCAGAGCGACGGGTAGTCGTTGATCACCCAAGCGTGCAGCGCCCAGCGCTCTGGGTGGGGATGCCAGATCGTGCCGCGAGCTTGAGAGAGGAGATCTGCTCTCACTGGGATGGGCCACGGCGCTGTCAGTGACAGCTGCGTAAGCTCCAGGAACCATGTCTGATTCTCCCAACGTGGGGCTATGAGGAGCACCGAGTGACGCGTTTCCCTGATCCTCTGCATTACCAGTGGCAATAGCGAGACGGGAGGGAAGGCGTAAAGCGGGCGTCTGGGCCAGTCCTGGGCCAGCACGTCCTCGCTTTTCGAGAAAAATATTGGGCAGTGAGAGTTCTCTTCTGACGCAAAGAGGTCTATCTCTGCTCTGCCGAATATGCGCCATAACTTCTGGACTGTTTGAGCGTGCAGGGACCATTCCCCTGGAGGAATATTGTCTCTGGACAGTCTGTCCGGGCCATCATTCAGGTGGCCTGGCACGTGCGTCGCCCTCAGCGAGCGCAGGTGGCACTGGGACCAACTCAGTATGCGTTTCGTCAGATGGAAGAGGTTCCTGGATCTGACACCACCCTGACGGTTTAGGTAGGATACCACAGATCTGTTGTCCGAACGGACCAGGACGTGGTGACCCTGAATGACCGGGAGAAAGCGCATAAGCGCGTAATCGACCGCTATCATTTCCAGACAATTTATGTGAAGGAGCTTTTCCTGAACTGACCATAGGCCAAAAACCGGAGAGCCCTCGCGAGACCGCGCCCCAACCCGTGTTGGACGCGCGTCTGTCGAGATGACTTTTCGGCGAGATACAGCTCCCATCGTCACTCCCCGCTGATACCATTCGGCCACTGTCCAGGGCTGCAGAGCTGAAATACAGGTCTGAGTCACCTTGATCGGCTGGCGGCCTGTGGCCCAAGCCCGGCGAGACGCGCGGGTGTTTAGCCAATGCTGAAGCGGGCGATGCGCAGTAAACCCAGCTGAAGTACTGCTGCGGCTGAGGCCATGTAACCTAGCACTCTCTGAAATTTTTTCAGAGGCGTGAGGCTGTTCATCTGAAAGGACGCGGCTAGTCACTGAACACGGCGCGACGCTGTGTAGATAAGCGAGCCGTCATTGCCACGGAGTCTAGTTCTATTCCAAGGAAGGAAATTGCCTGACTGGGCTGTAGTGAGCTCTTGGTCCAATTGACTGCAAGACCCAAACTGTTCAGATGGCTGAGAAGAACTGTTCTGTGAGACAGAAGCTCCGTATGTGACTGTGCCATAATCAGCCAGTCGTCCAAATAGTTCAGAATTCGCAAGCCCTGACTCCGCAGGGGTGCGAGCGCCGCATCCATGCACTTCGTGAAAGTACGGGGTGCTAAAGACAGGCCGAACGGAAGGTCGGTGTATTGATAAACCTGGCCGTCGGCTGAATCTCAAGAATGGCCTGTGACGGGGATTTATCTGAATCTGAAAGTAGGCATCTTTCAGATCGAGAGCGATAAACCAGTCCCCCTGGCGCGTATGCGTGAGGAGTTTCCTGATTGTAAGCATTTTGAACGGTCTTTTTGCAAGCACCTTGTTCAAACCCTTGAGATCTAATATTGGTCTGAGGCCACCGTCTTTCTTGGGAACAAGAAAATAACGGCTATAAAACCCCGACTCGCTCAGCGAAGGTGGCACTTTCTCTATGGCCCTTTTGCACAGAAGGTTTGCTATTTCTGAACGAAGCATGCAGGCTGCTTCCGTGTTCACAATAGTTTCGAGCCAGCTCTGAAGCGGGAGGGCGGCGATCGAACTGTAGCAAATAGCCCTGTTTTATTGTGCTTAACACCCATTTGGATATCCCTGGGATAGCTTCCCACGCTTTGAAGTGTAACGCTAGAGGGTGAATGGCCAAATCGCCCTGATTGCTGCACACAGCACGCTGAACAGAATGTGTGAGCGCGCTTACTGTGCTTATGCATGACTGCTCGCAGACAGCAGGGACAGGCTGTTCTGTGAGTGACTTCCCGATTGAGGTGAATGGGGAAAGAGTCACATCTGTTAAGTGATGCGCGAGCATAGTCACGGGCACGGGACTTACATACAGAGAAGTGTTTGCTGGCCGTGTGACAGAGCCGGCAGAGAATGGGCGCTACGCCGTATTCGGTGAGCGCGTTTATTGACTCTAACACTCGAGCGGGCTGTGTCCGCTTTATGTGAGTGGGCTCTGATAGGAACACGGGAAGTGTAATGCTTGTGTGTAGGGGTGAACACTGGATTGTGGGCACATTTTCTACACATAAGGCATGTTTGCTCTTTACAAGATTTCTTTGGGTCGCCATGAAAACGGCATTTGAGTGCAGGCAAGCGGGCTTGTTGGCTGCTGAATCCACCACTGTAGTAGCCTGAGAGAGGGGGACTGACAGGGGGCGAAGCTTTGACGGTGGTCCGGCCGTGGCGGGACTGAGCCGTCGTTTTTTCAACAAGGCTAGGAGGACTTCGGTTGCTCAGGTTTCAGCGCAACCTTAGACCGAGGCCCGCGGGGGGGCGGCAGTCTGCGGCGGCTGTCTGAGCGCGATCGAGGACGGCTGCCCTGTCGATGCTGAGAAGTCTGACTTTGTTGAGCTGGGCGCTGTGAAGAGGCTCGTGCAGGAGGCTGGTCACATGGGCGGCCTGCAGAGGAGCTAGCGCGACGCGGCAGGAAGAGGTTCATGGCTTGGGTGGCTTTCTGGACTTCTGAAAAGCGGTCAACAATGCCACTCACCGCGGAGCCGAAGAGACCGGTCAGAGAGAGCGGTGCGTTGAGGAACGTGGAGCGCTCTGCTTCTCCCATGTCGGCTAGCGTTAGCCACAGGTGTCTCTCGGTCACAGTCAGCGAGGCCATGCACTTCCCTAGAGCTTGGGCTGCAGTGGAGACGTGGGAACGGATGTCCCCCTCTCTCAGCCCGCTCACCTAAAGCGGACACAGCCCGCTCGAGTGTTGGGAGCCTGACCACTCCTCGCTGTCCGAAGCCATGATGGAACAGCCCTTATCCTCCGCCTCGTCCTCCGAGATGGCCGCAGTGCGGCCGCTGGGCGGCAACTGTGCGTCCCGGGGGGGCGGGGAGGGTGAGAGCGATGCTCGAGGGAGAGGCTCCGGCGAGGCAGTCGCTTCTATCACTGGTTCTGGCAGCCTTTGGGAGCGGCGCTTTTTCCTGCGCGGCGGAACGGAAGACGGCGCGGCGGCTTAGGTTCTGAGCGCTTCGAGTCGAGCCCGCAGGGTCGACATCGGAAGCTCCTCGCAGAGGTCGCATCCGCCTTCAGAGAGGGCGAGCTCTGCATGCCCCAGTCCCAGGCAGAGAGCGCAGATGATGTGGCGGTCTCCGGCGCTGAGAGGGGCGCGGCATGAAGCGCAAGTGGTGCGAGGCATCTTAAAAAAGACGCTTGTTACTCTTTTGTGAAGTTCGTTAAGAACTAGCTTGCTCTAAAAAAGGATACGTCGCTGGATGGCGTAGCTCGCAGGATGGCTGAAGGTGGCGGAGACGGCCGGCTTCTTCGAGCGCTGTCCAAGCTTGCTAGATGCCCCTCGAACGGCGACGCGGCTTCCAGTTCAGAGATGCCAAGAGCTTCGCTGAAGAGATGAAAATCAGGGTTCCAGCCTACGAACTATGCTTATATGCACTCTAGCCACGGCCATTTTGGCGGGCTTTGATGCAGTAAGCGCGCGGACGCCTCTCATTAGACGCGAGTTCGCCCAAGTTCGTCTATAGGCTGCAGCAGTTGCCGCAGAGCAACCAATGAGCTCGCTAGCTAGCCCGCTCAAGGTCTGCAGTTGCTGCACTGCGTTGACAAATGATACAAAATTAAGGATCATTTTTTGGCTTCAATATCTCAGAAAAGATTAATCTTTCCCGTAGCGTAAGCTAGCTTACGCAATACGAGAGAACCTCTTGTAAGAGAACCTACATTTTTAAACTCCTCCTATGCCTTATGTCCAATTCGCACGAAAACTGGGGTGTGTCTAATATGATCCCTCCTGACAAAAATTATCAAAGTAATTTTGATTCATCACTGGTTGCGAAGAATTGGTCAGGCATAGTCCATTTGTACGTATTGACCAATATCTACCAAACGAAAAGGACGAATGATACAAAACTTGATAAACATAGACAACAGGACATTTTGAGGATTCACACAAAGTCGCAAATATTTTCACCTATAGGGGGCGCTACAACAAAAAAAAAAACACTACTTACTTAGAAACCGTATGATCAATAAAGTTGAAAATTTGTGTGCATCTTGTAGGGGCCAAAAGCCTAACATATCCTACAATATCAATTGGACAAATAAAAAAACATGGCTGCCAGCAGCCAATCAAATTTCAGCAGGTAATAACATCAAATGTGAATGGCCGACTGTTACGAAACTTGAGATATTTGTAGACAGTGTTACAATGAGGCAGTTTACCAAGTTTTATGAAAATCGGCTACAAGGTGGGGCTATAAAAAGGACATTTACCTTTTCCCCTATAACTCTGCAACCGAGTTGAATAATCTCAATTATTTATTTCTCTAATTCCTTGTACCAAGACCTAAAAAATTTATATCTTCGTTTTATGGCATTTTATCAAATGTTTCAGGTATTCTAATTTTCTAAAAAAGCAACTTTTTCGAACTCCTCCAAGACCATATAACCCATTCTCACAAAAATTGGTGTGTGTCTACTATGAACCCTCCTGACAAAAATTATCAAAGGAATTTTGATTTGTTGAAGCGTTGCGAAGTTAGAAGCCAACGAATTGGTCAGGCATCATCCATTTTGTGTGTATTAACAATATCTACCAAACAAAAAGGCCAAATATTACAAAACTTGATAAAATTGTTCAAAAGCTCATTTTATGTCTGCATACGAAATTGTGAAAAAAATTCACCAATAGGGGACGCTACAACTAAAAAATGCTCATAACTCCACAACAGTATTATCAATGTAGTTGAAAATTTGTATGCTTCTTGAAGGGGCCAAATGCTTACATATTCTACAATATGACTCATGACTCAAAAAACATGGCCACCATCAAATCAAATCAAATCAAATCACTTTATTGTCACACTACCATGTACACAAGTGCAACAGTAGGTGAAATTCTTGTACAAAAAACATAGCAGTCATGACAGTGACGAGACATATACCAATTACAATAAACAACATACTTACACAAAACAATTTACAAATCAAATGTACACATACTTACACAACACAATAATTATATACAATACACACAATATACAATACAATAAGGAGTATATGAAATATATATATATATATATATATATATATATATATATATATATATATATATATATATATATATATATATATATGAAGTAGTATATTGAGGAGAATATGTTGACAGTCCAGTGTGAGCTATAAGATGAATAAAGTGCAGTGCTAATTATGGATCGTGAAAGATCAAGTGTTCAACAGTCTGACTGCTTGGGGAAAGAAGCTGTCATGTAGTCGGCTGGTGCGGGTCCTGATGCTGCGATACCGCCTGCCTGATGGTAGCAGTGAGAGCAACCCATGACTCGGGTGGCTGGAGTCTCTGATGATCCTCCGAGCTTTTTTCACACACCGCCTAGTGTATACGTCCTGGAGGGAGGGAAGCTCACCTCCGATGATGTTTCTGGCAGTTCGCACCACCCTTTGCAGGGCTTTGCGGTTGTGGGCGGTGCTATTGCCGTACCAGGCAGTGATGCAGCCAGTCAGGATGCTCTCTACAGTACTGGTGTAGAACCGTGTGAGGATGTGGTGGTTCATTCCAAACTTCCTCAGCCGTCTCAGGAAGAAGAGGCGCTGGTGATCCTTCTTCACAACGGCCTCAGTGTGGACGGACCATGTGAGTTCTTCAGTGATGTGGACACCGAGGAACTTGAAACTGCTGACTCTCTCTACCGGTGCTCCATTGATGGTGATGGGGCTGTGTTCTCTGTCTTTCTTCCTGAAATCCACCACAAGCTCCATGGTTTTACTGACGTTGAGGGAGAGGTTGTGCTCCTGACACCAGCGTGTCAGAGTGTGCACCTCCTCTCTGTAGGCTCTTTCATCATTGTCAGTGATCAGACCTACCACCGTCGTATCATCAGCAAACTTAATGATGGCATTGGAGCTATGTGTTGCCACACAGTCATGCGTGTATAGGGAATACAGTAGGGGGCTGAGAACACAGCCCTGCGGGGCTCCAGTGTTGAGGGTCAGTGATGAGGAGATGTTGCTGCCCATTCTAACCACCTGACGTCTGCCTGACAGGAAATCCAGGATCCAGCTGCACAGCGAGCTGTTTAAGCCCAGAGCCCGGAGTTTCTCATCAAGCTTGGAGGGCACTATGGTGTTGAATGCTGAGCTGTAGTCTACAAACAGCATTCTCACATATGTGTTCCTTTTTTCCAGATGGGAGAGAGCAGTGTGTAGTGTAGATGCAATGGCATCATCAGTGGAGCGGTTGTTGCGGTAGGCAAACTGTAATGGGTCCAAAGAGGGGGGCAGAACAGAGCAGATGTAATCTCTGATTAACCTTTCAAAGCATTTGCTGATGATGGGGGTCAGAGCAACAGGACGCCAGTCATTTAAGCAAGTGATTGTGGCTTGCTTCGGTACAGGCACAATGGTTGATGTTTTGAAGCATGTGGGGACCACAGACAGGGAGAGGGACAGATTGAAAATGTCCTTAAAAACACCTGCCAGTTGATTCGCGCACGCTCTGATGACGCGGCCCGGAATGCCGTCTGGACCCGCGGCTTTACGGATGTTCACCCGTCGGAAGGATCGGGTTACATCCACAACAGAGACGGAGAGTGAATCAACCTCTGTAGCTTCAGCAGCGAGTGCTCTCTCCGCGAGGGTGGTGTTACTGTCCTCAAAACGAGCATAAAATGTATTAAGTTCGTCCGGGAGAGATGCAGCGGTGTTCACAGCGGAGTCTTTATTCCGTTTGTAGTCCGTGATGGTATTAATTCCCTGCCACATGCTTCTAGAGTCAGTGGTGTTGAACTGACCTTCAAGTTTGTGCCTGTACTGGCGTTTGGCTTCACTGATGGTGTTACGGAGGGCATAACTGGCTTGTTTACGCTCCTCCGTGTTAGAAGAATTAAAAGCCGAGGACCGCACATTGAGTGCCGCACGAACCTCGCCGTTAACCCATGGTTTCTGGTTGGGGTATATCCGTATTGTTTTGGTCGGAACAACATCCTCTACGCACTTCCTGATGAAACACGTTACGCTGTCAGCGTAAACCTCGATGTCGTCATCAGAGGCGGACCGGAACATCTCCCAGTCCGCGTGATCAAAACAGTCTTGTAGCGCAGAGTCTGATTGGTCCGACCAGCACTGGATCGTTCTGAGGGTGGGTGCTTCCCGTTTCAGCTTCTGCTTGTAAGCGGGCAAAAGCAGAACGGAAGAGTGGTCCGATTTGCCAAATGGGGGGGGGGAGGGATTTGTAGCCATCCCGGAAAGGAGAGTAACAATGATCTAAAACCCGGTCCCCTCGTGTGTTGAACTTTATGTGTTGCAGCCAATCATATTTCAGCATATTGGCTGTATATATATATATATATATATATATATATATATATATATATATATATATATATAATTAACACACCATTATATATATATATAAGTGTATCCAAAAGCCTATAGTTCCTAAAATAAATATTCATACTTCTAAAACCTTTTTTGGATATTGAGTGATTTGTTGCTTTATAACAGTTAAAAGTTTAAAAAAAATACCACCATAACAATTATCCTGTTTGAGGATCGTTGAAAATAAGACATCAGTCATATTTAACACTAGTTTGCAAATTCAGCAACTTACAAAGTACAAATACATTCATTTTTTGCATACTTTGAAAGTCCTTAAAAGCCTTGAATTGCTGCTAGCTGCTATATTTAGGGCCCGAGCACTGAAAGTGCGAAGCCCTATTGTTCTTCTAAGGATTAATTCTTCTTTTCAAGGTTTTCGGTACTTTTGGGGTGCATAACATGTGTGAAAACTCCTGAAAGTTTGCACACACATCAGAGTTGCTGGCCATTAGGGCGTGGCAGAGTTACAGGTGGGGGGGTGCAGAAGGGGCTCTTCGGCGCCAACTAGAACATGGGCATGTTTGGGTGGGCTATCTAGCACATCCCTTTTGAGGTACAGTCACCAAACGTTGTACACATATAGATCTCATCAAGCCGGACAACTTTCGCACTGACAGTCATAGGCTCTGCCTAAAAGGAAGTTGGCATTTTGGATTGTTTGTGAAATGCATCCTGAAGAATTTGAAATACTCCTCCCAGGGATTTAATGTACTAGTACCAAATGTGGGCAACATCATGCCAAGACATTGACGATGCTAAATTGCGAAGGGATTTTTGATATATCAAATGGTGTCGCTATGGCATAGCGACAAATAAAAACAAATAAAAAAAATAGAATAAGGAAATGAGTCATATCTTCAGCATGCAGAAAATTGAAAACATAAAAATTGAGCCAAATGTTTGTCCTTGCGGGCAGATCACTTTGATGTTACTATTGTGGGTCACGGTCATAGCACCACCAACTGGCAGAAGGAAATCCCTATTATGTTAGCCTGAATTGCTTCAAAAAAATACAACATCATATCAAGACATTGACGATGCAAAATTGCAGAGGGTTTTGTTTCTGAATTGCTTCAAAAAAATACAGATTAATGTCAATGCATTGCACATTCTAAATTCTGAAGGGTTTCTTGATATCTTAAATACTGTTGGCATGGCAACTCATTAAATGTCATGATTTCTTTTTGTGCATATTCACGTTTTGAGGTATTTGGCAGAATTGAATTTAAAGTTTACTGTTAATAAACATATTTATTAAATTTTATATAAATAAAATGTAGTAAAAATATGAACTGAAATGTAAAAATACAAGAAAACCCATGTCTAATCCACTGTGTATTAATTCTCTAAGTGGCAATTACAAGAAATGTCCAAAAGAGGGCATCCAAGCTCCATTGTTGAGAGTCCACAATGGGCATGGACTGAGTTCATGAGTTGGTTGAAGTCTTTTTCAGTCGAATCCCATAAAAACATTGCAAATAATGTGTCCCCACTCAATATATACATCAACGGAGGTGTGGATGTAATCTTTGTTAAGAACCTTTAACCTTTTCCAGCCGGAGCATTCAAATTTGGGAACAATTATTCCCATGGTTCCTGTCTCAGTGTCTTCGCTGTCCAATCACTGATTTTATTTCTGAAATCTCCCAGATACTCATAACAATATAAGCTAAAGGCACATATGATTGGTAGAAAGAAACGCAACGGGACGGAGAATCTCACATGCACACACGCACGCATTGGAGAAAATGTCAGAGAGAAGCGAGGCGAGGGGGGTCTGACATAAGTGAGTGTGTGTGTGAGATAAAGCAGAGTTTCTCAACTGCAGGGGCGTAGCAAGCTTTTCAAAAGTGCGGGGGATGGATGTGGTTTGTTTATTAACAATAAAAACGATGAATACAATGACAGAAGGGTACAAAAGGTATAACATACAAGATATAAAAAGCTTCCCATTTAAATGAGTGATACTAGAAAAGTATATTTATAATGAAAACCACATTATATTTAATTTATTATTTTCAACCTTTAATAATACCAGCTGATAGGGCTCTCTGTATGATTACAGCATTATGTGAGATATATTTTTTCTTGGGAAAAATTAACATGTAGGCTATTTACTGTAGCCTACCTAATATTTATCCAAATAAGTCAATATTGAATCAAGATTGAAATCAAATCAAGAATTGAACTGAAATCATGAAAACTGTGCTAAGCAATAATACAAACAGTAGCCTACCAGTCATTGTACCATGTAAACGTTGTAACATGTTGTCACTAAACTTAATAAAATTCTGTTTAGTTACCAAATGTTTTGACAATCACAATTACACCTATTGTGATGCAAGTTGTTGTTTTTTACATTCCCCCCAATCCATCAGTTTCTCTTGTGGAATTAAAATATTGTGATAATACCATATACAGTGATAAAAGCTCAATCAATTAACCGCAGCATGAAAATGTGATACCGGCACATGCCTAAAACACACACACATGGCCTCTCTTCCTTCAAAGACCTCTTTCACAAACGGTAACATTCATTTCACCTGTGAATTTTCCTGTGCTCGCTCTGAAACTGATGCCTCCAGCAACTTCCTCTCCTAAACAAGGGTGCAGTGGTAAAGGAATAGGGTCAAACAGTCACAGCTGTGGCACTAGCAAACCTCAGTGAATATTGAAAAGTAATATCATGAAATAAATGCAAACAATATCTAATGGTAATAGGCTACTGTTGTTTAATGTCAAAAAATTTTAACTTTCACTTACTAGATTTCTCTTGAAAAAGGTGTCAATCTTCTCCTGCCTCTTTCTTTTCTGCATCTTAATGATTCTGCGTGACAAAAAGACTGGTAAGCTTGATAGTGACATGGGTCTGACAGGACTGTGACTGCTAAATTTTGCTTACTTGCACCCTGAAAAGGGGAGATATAAAAAAAAAAAAAATGCCCACACAAAGCTTTTTCTCTGGTGGTATAAATAATGTAACAATTTACTGTTTTTAAAAACATAAAATAATATACACTTTTCTTTCATAGTTCTTCAAAAGGTATGCAAACAATGTCATCATTTCTCACTTTTTTTCTCCTCAACAGGTACAATCAAACACAACAGGTAAGTATCCACAAAAGTATTCAGCTAATCAACAAACAATGCTCAAAATTTCAAAATCAATTACACTGGCAATAAACCCACTGCTTATACACTGCTTAACAATGGCAATTTGTCCCTCCTCCTCGTCAATTCCCTGCCTTCATCACAGTTACTTTATACATTGCATGCCACATACATAACCGAATTTAGCTAGCAGCTGAAAAATATCCCAATTAGCATTAGTCTAAAAAACTAAATATAATACTGAAAACCCTCGACATGTCAACAAAACATAAACAGAACATCTTCCCAAACACATATCAAGCTTATTTAAAAACCTCGAAAGCATAAACACTCCAATTACCTGGAAAAGGGAGATGCAAATAACCATAACCATAAGTTCCCGCCTCCTCAGCACGAGCTAACCGATAAATCTAACACACCAAGAGAGGCGGGACTTAAGGTAGAACAGCCAATCATCAGCCGGTCACACTCAAAGCCGGTGTCATGTTTCAGAGGGAGGGGGAAAGGAGGCAGCCGCAGCGAGCGCAGACACAGAGCGGCCAGAGACACGGAGGAGCGGCTATAGTAAGGCGTTTGTGCAAAACTGCAGAAAAAGTGTGGGTGTTGAACCCTCTCATCGGGAAAAGTGTGGGTGTTAAAACACCCACATACCCCATGGGTGCGACGCCCCTGCTCAACTGGTCCATTCGGACTGGGTCGCAGATAGCAGGAAAGAACAATGCCATGCCATTGAAGATATTTCGGCGGCCGCCCAAGTGATAGCCTATTTAGGACTGCCGAGGCAGATTTAATGATAATCTCGCAAACAGCTAAAGCAGATGTAGCCGGCGCCATCTGCACTTCGCCGACTACTGCGTTGTGTTCTGGTGCACTGATGACAGGTCACTGTCATTCCTTAAGGCACTTTGTTCTGTACAATTTCAAAGAGAGCAAAAGTTCAGGATTCTATCTTCAATCAGAATCAGCCTCTCTCAGTCAAGTAGAATGCAGACTGCATTTAATCACTTTCAAAAATCAGAAAATAAAATACATAAGAATTATTATGGAAAATAAACATATTGCATTAGGCTTGTGTATATCATGTGTATGTGTCATATTGCGTGTTATTTCGGTTAACAATGAGCTTTTAGCCTCTACATTAACATTATGCAACATGAAATTAACCTTCTTCCTTTCAATAATTAATACATACAGTTATATGCACAAAGCAAAATGTACATGCTTTACATCTGGGCTGTTCAGTGCCATTGAACGTCAATCAATACAAGAAAACATCTAAACAAACACATTATATTCTAAACCTGGTATTGGAAGTACATACTGTACAATTTCAAAGACAGCAAAAGTTCAGGATTCTATCTTCAATCAGAATCAGCCTAACATTAAAAAAAAGGACAACTGAAACATCTGGGCTACATCACAAGAAGATAGAAATGAGAGAGCTAGCATACAGCAAAACAAAGGTTAGCTATGTTAGCAATTTCTTAAGCTCTCAAAACAGCAAAGTTCTCAACACATCTTGACTAAATGTATGTGCACTCATCATAAAATACCCATACAAATTACCATGTGCACTAAAACTAAAGTTACAACAGGTATATTTCAATTTCCTAACCCTAACTGATGTGCACACGTACCTCTCTCTCAGTCAAGTAGAATGCAGACTGAGAAAAGAATGCGAAAAATCAGTATATGACCACAACTCTAGCCTCTCTCCAATAGAGGGCGCACTTACACAACAATTAACTCTCCCAATACCTATAAACTACCATGAAATGACTGAACAATACAATATTTTGGTGAAATAAACTCACATACCCACAAAACAGTGAAAGAAAAGTTGCAAAATCCTGTTACACAGACATGGGCAATTTATGGCCTGGATCAGGCCCTCCACATGGTTTAATGAGGCCCGTGGCTCATTTATTGTAAAAGCATTTTGTTTTTTCATTGGATATTTCAGTTAACTTGCATTGGGACATAACGTGTCTCCACAAGCATTTAACATGCTCAGGGTTGCCAGATAAGAGACGAAACACCCCCAGTTGTAAGAAAATTGGATATATTCTGCCTAATGTTATACTTATTTTGTGCAATCTTGCAACCATGCACACAAGTGCACTATTTCTATCACTCGCTTTCCCCTTTGAACAAACGTAGCAATCTGTTGTGCAATATTCTGTTCAAGGAAAAGTGTTATACGGATACTCTATGTCCATTCTTGAGGCTGCTTGTGATGTTTGGTGCTAATTTTGCAGGTAAACCTTCTCAGTGATTAAATTAAATATAAAAGTAGATCTTGGCATTATTGACATGCGAGCAATAGCAAGCCAGAGACAAATATGTAAATTAATTTTTTATTTGTGCAATTTAGAAATGTTGAATCTCTTCCCACCTGTATGTTAATCTAACTCTTGTAGTAATAATTGTGTTATTCAGTTGTGTGCTGAAAGTCAAACCATGGAGGAGACCCGCATCATGACCCTTTTAGCATGTAAACGGTTAATGTCTTTGAAAAAAATAAGTAAACTCGCCTGCTTTGTGACAAACATTAAAAGTTCTATAAATTATTTTTTTATAATTATTAAAACAGACCACTGATGTAGAGAGTGTTAAATTGAAAAATAAATTAACAGGGAAGTAGAGATAGCCAGTTGAGAACCATTGAGATAAAGGTACAAACAGCAGCAGTCTGGCCTCGCTGTCGCGCACCTACATTTCTTAAAAGCTCACACATCTGATGTTATTTTTCATTTAGTAGTTCATTTAACATATAAACTAACATGCTTTAGTTATATAACATGTTATAGTTACATGCTATTTATAATATATATAAATAGCATGTATCAATATATACATCAACTGAGGTGCGGGTGCACCCCCTTTCCAGCGTTCAAATTTGGGAACAATTCTTCTCATGGTTCCTGTCACAGTGCCTTCGCCGTCCAATCACTGATTTTATTTCTGAAATCTTCCCAGATATTCATGAGAATATAAGCTAAAGGCACATGTGATTGGTTAAGGGGTTACTGGGCAAGAATAATACATGTATCCTTATCAACACCATCCTTCATTTGAATGGGAGGAGACAGAGGTATTTGGACTTACTGCTTCAAATTAAAAACTAAGGCAATTTTTGCAAGGCAAGAATGTTATTTAACATGTGTTGTCTATATTTTCTATTGAAAGTCAAAAAGTTTTCGTTACTAAGCATTTATTTTTAGGAGTAATTAGTTATTTCTGGAAAAAATTACATGACTGTATTTGTTCATCGGACAGGCAGCTAGCCTCTATTTTAAGCAAATTTCTTTGAAACTTGAAATTTGACGCTGTTCAGACCTTTTTTTAAACCGTCTGAATGCCCGGATGCTTGTTTATGTTCCAACTCTGTTCGTGGTGGCTCACGAAAATTAATACTGAAGAAACATCACATGACACTCGAAAATAAGCTCCCACGTAGCAAAATTTGTCTGGCCCAGTGCCACACATGCCACTTACACTTGGCCTACATATCACAATGAATTACGGTCCTTTAGTGGGCCACCTCTGGTAGCCACATGCGGGCACATATATTTGGCCAGAGCTGGCCCAATTCTGGCCCTATGTTGGACCAGACATGTTTTCGAACTGGTTCCATATTTCAGCCTAGACTAAGCCTGATCCAAGCCCAGATAAAAAATGCCTCGACAACAGCGCATTATAAATAAATGTTTATTATTATTAGAAACATTTAAAATGTTCCCAAACAGGTTTCAATTTATTAATAAGTAAAATTCCCTGCACTCTCTTTATCTTCATCCTCTCTTTCTGGCCACCATCCCTATCCGGAGCCAGGTGCAGCCATCTTGTGACAGTGGAATCTGTTTCTTGGTCTGTGGCCCCAGATGTCAGACGGTTACGCCTCACAGCAGCTACAACATACAAACACAAAAGGTTTTGAAAATTAAAACTTCATATAATCAGCTAATGTGACTACTGGATTTTGGAGAAAAATTCCATTAAAACTGAACAAAGACCCTGTTGACAGATTTTCCCATTTACTCCTCTCATGTTAACTTGTTTAGCCAAGGAGTTTGCAATCGTTGCTTGCATAATCCTCCAAACACACTCCCGAATATCCGCCCCACCTTTGAGAGCCAGTGTGTTCACCTGAAATTATATTTCTGCATTAGCTTTATCTCAGAATGACTTTAATAAGTAACAAAGAAGTATTTCACCATTGAAGATGGATTTTAGCAAAAAACGGAACTTTCACAATATGATAATCCAACTTACCAACTGTTTCTGAAGGTCAGGGCTGCTTTTCAGTTGTTCCTCCAGGTTGTGAAGAGAACCGTGATCCCCCAGTGGCAACAAATTTAGATCTAGGCCTGTCTCTGCCTCATCAGCCACTTTCATCCCCTGTAGGGTTTTATAGATGATTCGTAGCTGCTCCATTATCATTTCCTGATTGGTTAATATATTATGCAGGATGGCTGAGAAGAAAATAAGCAACATTAAATTACAAATACAACAAAACTAATGAACAGGGTTTCTTGATGAATCAAGTTAAATTTAAGAACTTTTTAAGACCACTATGAATGAAATTTAAGGTACCGTATTTTCCAGACTATAATAGTATAGAATATATATATTTTTGTACTCGTCTGGCTGGTCCTGCAACTTAAATTCCAAAGCAACAAAAAAACACTCCAAAGCAACTTTTTCAGATGAATACTGTATATCAACTATGGATTTGTTAAATCTTTTGACTGATTAAAAAACAGTAGTACTATCAAAAAAGAAAGATGTTCACAAAAGAAAGCCATACCGCTTCGTATTCTATATATAGTTCTATTTTCATATTCCCGTGGAGTTGGCGGAAATGTTCAACAGCAAACACGGAGGATGAAGAATTCAACGGATTCAGCGATGCAGATGCGTGAAGTTTTTTCTTAATGTGTTTTTTGCTTATTTGATATCATCCCTAGTCTATGTTGTTTCGGTTATATAGGCCTAGGGTTAAAGAATGAAATAAAAAAATAATAATATAAATGCGATATTTACACCAAAGCGACTTGTATGTTTTTTTCCTTGCAACAACACGTTTTTTACTGAGTACTTAAACTCCAGTGCGACTTATTGTCCAGGAAAATACGGTATAACAAGCTAAAAACATTTGAGCTTTTTTTAAAGCGGTTGCTAAATTAAGTCCACAACAATTCGTCTCACTGCTGGTGTGCCTCAGTGCACGGGTCTCACTGCTGCTTGAAGAAAACTTGCCAGTGTTGAAGTACTGACTTCGGTGCAGCGCAGGACTGCTCCAGCTTTTTGGATGGAGGACAGGACTGTTCCAGTCACGTGGGTAGATGTCAGGACTGTTCCAGTCACTTGGGTGGAGTTTAGGAGTACTGTAGTTACTTGGGTGGAGTTTAGGAGTACTGTGGTTACTTGGGTGGAGTTCAGGAGTACTATGGTTACTTGAGTGGAGGTTAGGAGTACTGTGGTTTTCTGTGTTTGACGCAGGAGTTTTGCACTGCATGTTGATTTTTGGAGCATTAGGCATTGAATCTAGTCTGTCAGAGATAAAAACATATCTTTGCACTTTTTGCTATGAAATAATATATTGAAAAAGGTTGAAGCTTCTTACTCAGTTCTCTACTTCTTGCGTCTAACAACATTTATGATAAATTCAGTCAATATAATATTTTCCACCACAGATTAATACAAAAAAGGACCAACCATAAAATGCTTACATTCTTTTTCTTTTACAATTAACTGGCGACTCCCCTCCATCACTTCCAAGGTCAGTGTGAAGGACAGCTTCAGGCAGAGACGAGCTTTATTTTAGTCATCTGGAGGAAAAAATAAATAAAAATACAACAATATTTAAAGTAATACATTACATGCTGTTGGTTCATTTGAAATATTAAGATGATAGACTTCAACTTACGTGATGTGAAGATAATTCTGGCCTTATGGGGCTTCCATCCCTCTCTAGGACATTCTTGGAATTTTACCGCTTTTGCAACATCAATTTTATTTGAAGGCCACATGCACTCTCCATTTTTTATCCAGACTGAAGGC